>NW_026894116.1:0-193147 GCF_032452875.1 Bos javanicus | reverse complement strand
GCGACTGATCATGCACTGATCACGTAATTGATCCTGCACTCACCACGTGGCTCATCATGCACTGATCACGCGGCTGATCACATGGTCATCACGTGACTGATCATGCACTGATCCCGTGGCTCTCATGCACTGATCACGTGGCTGTCATGCACTGATCACGTGGATATCATGCACTGATCACGTGGCTGATCACACACGTATCACATGACTGATCATGCACTGATCACGTGGCTATCATGCACTGATCACGTGGCTATCATGCACTGATCACGTGGCTGATCAAGGGCAATGATCACGTAGCTACCATGTACTGGTCACGTGACTGATCATGCACTGAGCACGTAATTGATCATGCACTGATCATGTGGCTGATCATGCACTGATCACGTGGCTGATCATACACTGATCACATAACTGATCATGCACTGATCACGTGACTGATCATGCACTGATCACGTGGCTATCATGCACTGATCACTTGGCTGGACATACACCGATCACGTGCCTGGTCATGCACTGATCACGTGGCTGATCATGCACTGATCACGTGACTGATCATGCACTGATCTCGTGTCTGATCATGCACTGATCACGTGGCTATCATGCACTGCACACGTGGCTGATCATGCCATGATCACGCAGCTACCATGTACTGGTCACATGACTGATCATGCACTGATCACGTGACTGATCATGCAGTGATCACGTGGCTATCATGAACTACACACGTGGCTGATCATGCAATGATCATGTAGCTACCATGTACAGGTCACGTGAATGATCATACACCCATCAGGTGACTGATCATGCACTGATCACGTGGCTATCATGCACTGATCACGAGACTGATCATGCACTGTTCACGCCTATATCATGCACTGATCACATGACTGCCCGTGCACTGATCACGTGGATGATCATACACTAATCTTGTGACAGATCATGCACTGATCACGTGGCTGATCATGCACTGATACCGTGACTGAGCATGGACTGATCACATGACTATCATGTAGTGATCACGTGACTTAATGGCGCTGATCATGTGACTGATCATGCGCTGATCATGTTTGCTATCATACAGTGATCATGTGCCTCTGGAGGCAATAAACAAAGAGCTGAGTAGGCACGAATCAAACAGTCAGCAGGCAATAATCATGGAACTCAGGTGTGAGGAATCATGCTGCTCAGCTGGCAATAATCAAGCAGCTGAGCAGGCAGGAATTACGCAGCACAGCTGGCAATTGTCAAGCAGATGACAGGCAGGAATCGTGCAGCTCAGCTGGCAATTGTCAAGCAGATGAGCAGACAGTAATCACGCAGCTCAGCAGGCCCAGATCACGTGAGTGAGCATGCACTGTTCACGTGGCTGATCATATACTGATCACGTGATGATCATGTACTGATCACTTGGATATCATGCACTGATCACGTGGCTGATCATACACTGTTCACGTGTCTGACCATGCACTGATCACGTGGCTGATCATACACTGCTCACGTAACTGATCATGCACTGATCACGTGGCTATCATGCACTGATCACGTGGCTGAACATGCACTGTTCACGTGGCTGATCACACACCTGTCACGTGACATATCATGCACTGATCACGTGGCACTCATGCACTGATCACGTGGCTGATCATACTCTGCTCACGTAACTCATGCACACATCACGTGGCTTATCATGCACTGCTCACGTGGCTCGTCATGGAATGATCACGTAGCAACCATATACTGGTAACGTGACTGATCATGCAAAGATCACGTGAAATGATCATGCACTGTTCACGTGACTGATCATGTACTGATCACGTGACTGATCATGCACTGACCACGTGGCTATCATGCTCTGCTCACGTGGCTGATCATGCAACGATCACGTAGCAACCATGTACTGGTCACGCGACTGATCATGCACTGATCACGAATTGATCCTGCACTGATCACGTGGCTCATCATGCACTGATCACGCGGCTGATCACACATGTATCACGTGACTGATCATGCACTGATCCCGTGGCCTCATGCACTGATCACGTGGCTGTCATGCACTGATCACGTGGATATCATGCACTGATCACGTGGCTGATCACACACGTATCACATGACTGATCATGCACTGATCACGTGGCTATCATGCACTGATCACGTGGCTATCATGCACTGATCACGTGGCTGATCAGGCAATGATCACGTAGCTACCATGTACTGGTCACGTGACTGATCATGCACTGATCACGTAATTGATCATGCACTGATCACGTGGCTGATCATGCACTGATCACGTGGCTGATCATACACTGATCACGTAACTGATCATGCACTGATCACGTAACTGATCATGCACTGATCACGTGGCTATCATGCACTGCTCACGTGGCTGATCATGCCATGGTCACGCAGCTACCATGTACTGGTCACGTGACTGATCATGCACTGAGCACGTAATTGATCATGTACTGATCATGTGGCTGATCATGCACTGATCACGTGGCTGATCATACACTGATCACATAACTGAACATGCACTGATCACGTGACTGATCATGCACTGATCACGTGGCTATCATGCACTGATCACTTGGCTGGACATACACTGATCACGCGCCTGGTCATGCACTGATCACGTGGCTGATCATGCACTGATCACGTGACTGATCATGCACTGATCTCGTGTCTGATCATGCACTGATCACGTGGCTATCATGCACTGCTCACGTGGCTGATCATGCCATGATCACGCAGCTACCATGTACTGGTCACATGACTGATCATGCACTGATCACGTGACTGATCATGCAGTGATCACGTGGCTATCATGAACTACTCACATGGCTGATCATGCAATGATCATGTAGCTACCATGTACAGGTCACGTGAATGATCATACACCCATCAGGTGACTGATCATGCACTGATCACGTGGCTATCATGCACGGATCACGAGACTGGTCATGCACTGTTCACGTCTATATCATGCACTGATCACATGACTGCGCGTGCACTGATCACGTGGATGATCATACACTAATCTTGTGACAGATCATGCACTGATCACGTGGCTGATCATGCACTGATACCGTGACTGAGCATGGACTGATCACATGACTATCATGTAGTGATCACGTGACTTAATGGCGCTGATCATGTGACTGATCATGCGCTGATCATGTTTGCTATCATACACTGATCATGTGCCTCTGGAGGCAATAAACAAAGAGCTGAGTAGGCACGAATCAAACAGTCAGCAGGCAATAATCATGGAACTCAGGTGTGAGGAATCATGCTGCTCAGCTGGCAATAATCAAGCAGCTGAGCAGGCAGGAATTACGCAGCACAGCTGGCAATTGTCAAGCAGATGACAGGCAGGAATCGTGCAGCTCAGCTGGCAATTGTCAAGCAGATGAGCAGACAGTAATCACGCAGCTCAGCAGGCCCAGATCACGTGACTGAGCATGCACTGTTCACGTGGCTGATCATACACTGATCACGTGATGATCATGCACTGATCACCTGGATATCATGCACTGATCACGTGGCTGATCATACACTGTTCACGTGTCTGACCATGCACTGATCACGTGGCTGATCATACACTGCTCACGTAACTGATCATGCACTGATCACGTGGCTATCATGCACTGATCACGTGGCTGAACATGCACTGTTCACGTGGCTGATCACACACCTGTCACGTGACATATCATGCACTGATCACGTGGCACTCATGCACTGATCACGTGGCTGATCATACTCTGCTCACGTAACTCATGCACACATCACGTGGCTATCATGCACTGCTCACGTGGCTCGTCATGGAATGATCACGTAGCAACCATATACTGGTAACGTGACTGATCATGCAAAGATCACGTAAATGATCATGCACTGTTCACGTGACTGATCATGTACTGATCACGTGACTGATCATGCACTGACCACGTGGCTATCATGCTCTGCTCACGTGGCTGATCATGCAACGATCACGAGCAACCATGTACTGGTCACGTGACTGATCATGCACTGATCACGAATTGATCCTGCACTGATCACGTGGCTCATCATGCACTGATCACGTGGCTGATCACACATGTATCACGTGACTGATCATGCACTGATCCCGTGGCTCTCATGCACTGATCACGTGGCTGTCATGCACTGATCACGTGGATATCATGCACTGATCACGTGGCTGATCACACACGTATCACATGACTGATCATGCACTGATCACGTGGCTATCATGCACTGATCACGTGGCTATCATGCACTGATCACGTGGCTTATCAGGCAATGATCACGTAGCTACCATGTACTGGTCACGTAACTGATCATGCACTGAGCACGTAATTGATCATGCACTGATCATGTGGCTGATCATGCACTGATCACGGGCTGATCATACACTGATCACATAACTGAACATGCACTGATCACGTGACTGATCATGCACTGATCACGTGGCTATCATGCACTGATCACTTGGCTGGACATACACTGATCACGTGCCTGGTCATGCACTGATCACGTGGCTGATCATGCACTGATCACGTGACTGATCATGCACTGATCTCGTGGCTGATCATGCACTGATCACGTGGCTATCATGCACTGCTCACGTGGCTGATCATGCCATGATCACGCAGCTACCATGTACTGGTCACATGACTGATCATGCACTGATCACGTGACTGATCATGCAGTGATCACGTGGGTATCATGAACTACTCACGTGGCTGATCATGCAATGATCATGTAGCTGATCATGCACTGGTCACGTGAATGATCATACACCCATCACGTGACTGATCATGCACTGATCACGTGGCTATCATGCGCACTGATCACTTGGCTGGTCATGCACTGATCACGTGGCTGATCATGCACTGATCACGTGGCTGATCATGCACTGATCACGTGACTGATCATGCACTGATCTCGTGTCTGATCATGCACTGATCACGTGACTGATCATGCACTGATCTCGTGTCTGATCATGCACTGATCACGTGGCTATCATGCACTGCTCACGTGGCTGATCATGCCATGATCACGCAGCTACCATGTACTGGTCACACGACTGATCATGCACTGATCACGTGACTGATCATGCAGTGATCACGTGGCTATCATGAACTACTCACGTGGCTGATCATGCAATGATCATGTAGCTACCATGTACAGGTCACGTGAATGATCATACACCCATCAGGTGACTGATCATGCACTGATCACGTGGCTATCATGCACTGATCACGAGACTGATCATGCACTGTTCACGTCTATATCATGCACTGATCACATGACTGCCCGTGCACTGATCACGTGCGGATGATCATACACTAATCTTGTGACAGATCATGCACTGATCACGTGGCTGATCATGCACTGATACCGTGACTGAGCATGGACTTATCACATGACTATCATGTAGTGATCACGTGACTTAATGGCGCTGATCATGTGACTGATCATGCGCTGATCATGTTTGCTATCATACACTGATCATGTGCCTCTGGAGGCAATAAACAAAGAGCTGAGTAGGCACGAATCAAACAGTCAGCAGGCAATAATCATGGAACACAGGTGTGAGGAATCATGCTGCTCAGCTGGCAATAATCAAGCACTGATCACGTGGCTGATCATACACTGTTCACGTGTCTGACCATGCACTGATCACGTGGCTGATCATGCACTGCTCACGTGACTGATCATGCACTGATCACGTGGCTATCATGCACTGATCACGTGGCTGAACATGCACTGTTCACGTGGCTGATCACACACCTGGTCACGTGACATATCATGCACTGATCACGTGGCATCATGCACTGATCACGTGGCTGATCATACTCTGCTCACGTAACTCATGCACACATCACGTGGCTATCATGCACTGCTCACGTGGCTCGTCATGCACTGATCACGTGGCATCCATATACTGGTAACGTGACTGATCATGCAAAGATCACGTGAATGATCATGAACTGTTCACGTGACTGATCATGCACTGATCACGTGACTGATCATGCACTGATCACGTGGCTATCATGCTCTGATCACGTGGCTGAACATGCAATGGTCACGCAGCTACCATGTACTGGTCACGTGACTGATCATGCACTGAGCACGTAATTGATCATGCACTGATCATGTGGCTGATCATGCACTGATCACGTGGCTGATCATACACTGATCACATAACTGAACATGCACTGATCACGTGACTGATCATGCACTGATCACGTGGCTATCATGCACTGATCACTTGGCTGGACATACACTGATCACGTGCCTGGTCATGCACTGATCACGTGGCTGATCATGCACTGATCACGTGACTGATCATGCACTGATCTCGTGTCTGATCATGCACTGATCACGTGGCTATCATGCACTGCTCACGTGGCTGATCATGCCATGATCACGCAGCTACCATGTACTGGTCACATGACTGATCATGCACTGATCACGTGACTGATCATGCAGTGATCACGTGGCTATCATGAACTACTCACGTGGCTGATCATGCAATGATCATGTAGCTACCATGTACAGGTCACGTGAATGATCATACACCCATCAGGTGACTGATCATGCACTGATCACGTGGCTATCATGCACGGATCACGAGACTGATCATGCACTGTTCACGTCTATATCATGCACTGATCACATGACTGCCCGTGCACTGATCACGTGGATGATCATACACTAATCTTGTGACAGATCATGCACTGATCACGTGGCTGATCATGCACTGATACCGTGACTGAGCATGGACTGATCACATGACTATCATGTAGTGATCACGTGACTTAATGGCGCTGATCATGTGACTGATCATGCGCTGATCATGTTTGCTATCATACACTGATCATGTGCCTCTGGAGGCAATAAACAAAGAGCTGAGTAGGCACGAATCAAACAGTCAGCAGGCAATAATCATGGAACTCAGGTGTGAGGAATCATGCTGCTCAGCTGGCAATAATCAACCAGCTGAGCAGGCAGGAATTACGCAGCACAGCTGGCAATTGTCAAGCAGATGACAGGCAGGAATCGTGCAGCTCAGCTGGCAATTGTCAAGCAGATGAGCAGACAGTAATCACGCAGCTCAGCAGGCCCAGATCACGTGACTGAGCATGCACTGTTCACGTGGCTGATCATACACTGATCACGTGATGATCATGCACTGATCACCTGGATATCATGCACTGATCACGTGGCTGATCATACACTGTTCACGTGTCTGACCATGCACTGATCACGTGGCTGATCATACACTGCTCACGTAACTGATCATGCACTGATCACGTGGCTATCATGCACTGATCACGTGGCTGAACATGCACTGTTCACGTGGCTGATCACACACCTGTCACGTGACATATCATGCACTGATCACGTGGCACTCATGCACTGATCACGTGGCTGATCATACTCTGCTCACGTAACTCATGCACACATCACGTGGCTATCATGCACTGCTCACGTGGCTCGTCATGGAATGATCACGTAGCAACCATATACTGGTAACGTGACTGATCATGCAAAGATCACGTAAATGATCATGCACTGTTCACGTGACTGATCATGTACTGATCACGTGACTGATCATGCACTGACCACGTGGCTATCATGCTCTGCTCACGTGGCTGATCATGCAACGATCACGTAGCAACCATGTACTGGTCACGTGACTGATCATGCACTGATCACGTAATTGATCCTGCACTGATCACGTGGCTCATCATGCACTGATCACGTGGCTGATCACACATGTATCACGTGACTGATCATGCACTGATCCCGTGGCTCTCATGCACTGATCACGTGGCTGTCATGCACTGATCACGTGGATATCATGCACTGATCATGTGGCTGATCACACACGTATCACATGACTGATCATGCACTGATCACGTGGCTATCATGCACTGATCACGTGGCTATCATGCACTGATCACGTGGCTTATCAGGCAATGATCACGTAGCTACCATGTACTGGTCACGTAACTGATCATGCACTGAGCACGTAATTGATCATGCACTGATCATGTGGCTGATCATGCACTGATCACGTGGCTGATCATACACTGATCACATAACTGATCATGCACTGATCACGTGACTGATCATGCACTGATCACGTGGCTATCATGCACTGATCACTTGGCTGGACATACACTGATGACGTGCCTGGTCATGCACTGATCACGTGGCTGATCATGCACTGATCACGTGACTGATCATGCACTGATCTCGTGTCTGATCATGCACTGATCACGTGGCTATCATGCACTGCTCACTTGGCTGATCATGCCATGATCACGCAGCTACCATGTACTGGTCACATGACTGATCATGCACTGATCACGTGACTGATCATGCAGTGATCACGTGGCTATCATGAACTACTCACGTGGCTGATCATGCAATGATCATGTAGCTACCATGTACAGGTCACGTGAATGATCATACACCCATCAGGTGACTGATCATGCACTGATCACGTGGCTATCATGCACGGATCACAGGACTGATCATGCACTGTTCACGTCTATATCATGCACTGATCACATGACTGCCCGTGCACTGATCACGTGGATGATCATACACTAATCTTGTGACAGATCATGCACTGATCACGTGGCTGATCATGCACTGATACTGTGACTGAGAATGGACTGATCACATGACTATCATGTAGTGATCACGTGACTTAATGGCACTGATCATGTGACTGATCATGCGCTGATCATGTTTGCTATCATACACTGATCATGTGCCTCTGGAGGCAATAAACAAAGAGCTGAGTAGGCACGAATCAAACAGTCAGCAGGCAATAATCATGGAACTCAGGTGTGAGGAATCATGCTGCTCAGCTGGCAATAATCAAGCAGCTGAACAGGCAGGAATTATGCAGCACAGCTGGCAATTGTCCAGCAGATGACAGGCAGGAATCGTGCAGCTCAGCTGGCAATTGTCAACCAGATGAGCAGACAGTAATCACGCAGCTCAGCAGGCCCAGATCACGTGACTGAGCATGCACTGTTCACGTGGCTGATCATACACTGATCACGTGATGATCATGCACTGATCACTTGGATATCATGCACTGATCACGTGGCTAATCATACACTGTTCACGAGTCTGAACATGCACTGATCACGTGGCTGATCATGCACTGCTCACGTAACTGATCATGCACTGATCACGTGGCTATCATGCACTGATCACGTGGCTGAACATGCACTGTTCACGTGGCTGATCACACACCTGTCACGTGACATATCATGCACTGATCACGTGGCACTCATGCACTGATCACGTGGCTGATCATACTCTGCTCATGTAACTCATGCACACATCACGTGGCTATCATGCACTGCTCACGTGGCTCGTCATGGAATGATCACGTAGCAACCATATACTGGTAACGTGACTGATCATGCAAAGATCACGTAAATGATCATGCACTGTTCACGTGACTGATCATGTACTGATCACGTGACTGATCATGCACTGACCACGTAATTGATCCTGCACTGATTACGTGGCTCATCATGCACTGATCACGTGGCTGATCACACATGTATCACGTGACTGATCATGCACTGGTCCCGTGGCTCTCATGCACTGATCACGTGGCTGATCATGCACTGATCACGTGGATATCATGCACTGATCACGTGGCTGATCACACACGTATCACATGACTGATCATGCACTGATCACGTGGCTATCATGCACTGATCACGTGGCTATCACGCACTGATCATGTGGCTGATCAGGCAATGATCACGTAGCTACCATGTACTGGTCACGTGACTGATCATGCACTGATCACGTAATTGATCATGCACTGATCACGTGGCTGATCATACACTGATCACATAACTGATCATGCACTGATCACGTGACTGATCATGCACTGATCACGTGGCTATCATGCACTGATCACTTGGCTGGACATACACTGATCACGTGCCTGGTCATGCACTGATCACGTGACTGATCATGCACTGATCTCGTGTCTGATCATGCACTGATCACGTGGCTATCATGCACTGCTCACGTGGCTGAACATGCCATGGTCACGCATCTACCATGTACTGGTCACATGACTGATCATGCACTGATTACGTGACTCTCATGCAGTGATCACGTGGCTATCATGAACTACTCACGTGGCTGATCATGCAATGATCATGTAGCTACCATGTACAGGTCACGTAAATGATCATACACCCATCAGGTGACTGATCATGCACTGATCACGTGGCTATCATGCACGGATCACGAGACTGATCATGCACTGTTCACGTCTATATCATGCACTGATTACATGACTGCCCGTGCACTGATCACGTGGATGATCATACACTAATCTTGTGACAGATCATGCACTGATCACGTGGCTGATCATGCACTGATACCGTGACTGAGCATGGACTGATCACATGACTATCATGTACTGATCACGTGACTTAATGGCGCTGATCATGTGACTGATCATGCGCTGATCATGTTTGCTATCTTACACTGATCATGTGCCTCTGGAGGCAATAAACAAAGAGCTGAGTAGGCACGAATCAAACAGTCAGCAGGCAATAATCATGGAACTCAGGTGTGAGGAATCATGCTGCTCAGCTGGCAATAATCAAGCAGCTGAGCAGGCAGGAATTACACAGCACAGCTGGCAATTGTCAAGCAGATGACAGGCAGGAATCGTGCAGCTCAGCTGGCAATTGTCAAGCAGATGAGCAGACAGTAATCACGCAGCTCAGCAGGCCCAGATCACGTGACTGAGCATGCACTGTTCACGTGGCTGATCATACACTGATCACGTGATGATCATGCACTGATCACTTGGATATCATGCACTGATCACGTGGCTGATCATACACTGTTCACGTGTCTGACCATGCACTGATCACGTGGCTGATCATGCACTGCTCACGTAACTGATCATGCACTGATCACGTGGCTATCATGCACTGATCACGTGGCTGAACATGCACTGTTCACGTGGCTGATCACACACCTGTCACGTGACATATCATGCACTGATCACGTGGCACTCATGCACTGATCACGTGGCTGATCATACTCTGCTCACGTAACTCATGCACACATCACGTGGCTATCATGCACTGCTCACGTGGCTCGTCATGGAATGATCACGTAGCAACCATATACTGGTAACGTGACTGATCATGCAAAGATCACGTAAATGATCATGCACTGTTCACGTGACTGATCATGTACTGATCACGTGACTGATCATGCACTGACCACGTGGCTATCATGCTCTGCTCACGTGGCTGATCATGCAACGATCACGTAGCAACCATGTACTGGTCACGTGACTGATCATGCACTGATCACGTAATTGATCCTGCACTGATCACGTGGCTCATCATGCACTGATCACGTGGCTGATCACACATGTATCACGTGACTGATCATGCACTGATCCCGTGGCTCTCATGCACTGATCACGTGGCTGTCATGCACTGATCACGTGGATATCATGCACTGATCACGTGGCTGTTCACACACGTATCACATGACTGATCATGCAATGATCACGTGGCTATCATGCACTGATTACGTGGCTATCATGCACTGATCATGTGGCTGATCAGGCAATGATCACGTAGCTACCATGTACTGGTCACGTGACTGATCATGCACTGATCACGTAATTGATCATGCACTGATCATGTGGCTGATCATGCACTGATCACGTGGCTGATCATACACTGATCACATAACTGATCATGCACTGATCACGTGACTGATCATGCACTGATCACGTGGCTATCATGCACTGATCACTTGGCTGGACATACACTGATCTCGTGCCTGGTCATGCACTGATCACGTGGCTGATCATGCAATGATCATGTAGCTACCATGTACAGGTCACGTAAATGATCATACACCCATCAGGTGACTGATCATGCACTGATCACGTGGCTATCATGCACGGATCACGAGACTGATCATGCACTGTTCACGTCTATATCATGCACTGATTACATGACTGCATGTGCACTGATCACGTGGATGATCATACACTAATCTTGTGACAGATCCTGCACTGATCACGTGGCTGATCATGCACTGATACCATGACTGAGCATGGACTGATCACATGACTAACATGTAGTGATCACGTGATTTAATGGCGCTGATCATGTGACTGATCATGCGCTGATCATGTTTGCTATCATACGCTGATCATGTGCCTCTGGAGGCAATAAACAAAGAGCTGAGTAGGCACGAATCAAACAGTCAGCAGGCAATAATCATGGAACTCAGGTGTGAGGAATCATGCTGCTCAGCTGGCAATAATCAAGCAGCTGAGCAGGCAGGAATTACACAGCACAGCTGGCAATTGTCAAGCAGATGACAGGCAGGAATCGTGCAGCTCAGCTGGCAATTGTCAAGCAGATGAGCAGACAGTAATCACGCAGCTCAGCAGGCCCAGATCACGTGACTGAGCAGGCACTGTTCTCGTGGCTGATCATACACTGATCACGTGATGATCATGCACTGATCACTTGGATATCATGCACTGATCACGTGGCTGATCATACACTGTTCACGTGTCTGACCATGCACTGATCACGTGGCTGATCATACACTGCTCACGTAACTGATCATGCACTGATCACGTGGCTATCATGCACTGATCACGTGGCTGAACATGCACTGTTCACGTGGCTGATCACACACCTGTCACGTGACATATCATGCACTGATCACGTGGCACTCATGCACTGATCACGTGGCTGATCATACTCTGCTCACGTAACTCATGCACACATCACGTGGCTATCATGCACTGCTCACGTGGCTCGTCATGGAATGATCACGTAGCAACCATATACTGGTAACGTGACTGATCATGCAAAGATCACGTAAATGATCATGCACTGTTCACGTGACTGATCATGTACTGATCACGTGACTGATCATGCACTGACCACGTGGCTATCATGCTCTGCTCACGTGGCTGATCATGCAACGATCACGTAGCAACCATGTACTGGTCACGTGACTGATCATGCACTGATCACGTAATTGATCCTGCACTGATCACGTGGCTCATCATGCACTGATCACGTGGCTGATCACACATGTATCACGTGACTGATCATGCACTGGTCCCGTGGCTCTCATGCACTGATCACGTGGATATCATGCACTGATCACGTGGCTGATCACACACGTATCACATGACTGATCATGCACTGATCACGTGGCTATCATGCACTGATCACGTGGCTATCATGCACTGATCATGTGGCTGATCAGGCAATGATCACGTAGCTACCATGTACTGGTCACGTGACTGATCATGCACTGATCACGTAATTGATCATGCACTGATCATGTGGCTGATCATGCACTGACCACGTGGCTGATCATACACTGATCACATAACTGATCCTGCACTGATCACGTGACTGATCATGCACTGATCACGTGGCTATCATGCACTGATCACTTGGCTGACATACACTGATCACGTGCCTGGTCATGCACTGATCACGTGACTGATCATGCACTGATCTCGTGTCTGATCATGCACTGATCACGTGGCTATCATGCACTGCTCACGTGGCTGAACATGCCATGGTCACGCAGCTACCATGTACTGGTCACATGACTGATCATGCACTGATCACGTGACTGATCATGCAGTGATCACGTGGCTATCATGAACTACTCACGTGGCTGATCATGCAATGATCATGTAGCTACCATGTACAGGTCACGTGAATGATCATACACCCATCAGGTGACTGATCATGCACTGATCACGTGGCTATCATGCACTGATCACGAGACTGATCATGCACTGTTCACGTCTATATCATGCACTGATTACATGACTGCCCGTGCACTGATCACGTGGATGATCATACACTAATCTTGTGACAGATCATGCACTGATCACGTGGCTGATCATGCACTGATACCATGACTGAGCATGGACTGATCACATGACTATCATGTAGTGATCACGTGACTTAATGGCGCTGATCATGTGACTGATCATGCGCTGATCATGTTTGCTATCATACACTGATCATGTGCCTCTGGAGGCAATAAACAAAGAGCTGAGTAGGCACGAATCAAACAGTCAGGAGGCAATAATCATGGAACTCAGGTGTGAGGAATCATGCTGCTCAGCTGGCAATAATCAAGCAGCTGAGCAGGCAGGAATTACACAGCACAGCTGGCAATTGTCAAGCAGATGACAGGCAGGAATCGTGCAGCTCAGCTGGCAATTGTCAAGCAGATGAGCAGACAGTAATCACGCAGCTCAGCAGGCCCAGATCACGTGACTGAGCATGCACTGTTCACGTGGCTGATCATACACTGATCACGTGATGATCATGCACTGATCACTTGGATATCATGCACTGATCACGTGGCTGATCATACACTGTTCACGTGTCTGAACATGCACTGATCACGTGCTGATCATGCACTGCTCACGTAACTGATCATGCACTGATCACGTGGCTATCATGCACTGATCACGTGGCTGAACATGCACTGTTCACGTGGCTGATCACACACCTGTCACGTGACATATCATGCACTGATCACGTGGCACTCATGCACTGATCACGTGGCTGATCATACTCTGCTCATGTAACTCATGCACACATCACGTGGCTATCATGCACTGCTCACGTGGCTCGTCATGGAATGATCACGTAGCAACCATATACTGGTAACGTGACTGATCATGCAAAGATCACGTAAATGATCATGCACTGTTCACGTGACTGATCATGTACTGATCACGCGACTGATCATGCACTGACCACGAATTGATCCTGCACTGATCACGTGGCTCATCATGCACTGATCACGTGGCTGATCACACATGTATCACGTGACTGATCATGCACTGGTCCCGTGGCTCTCATGCACTGATCACGTGGCTGTCATGCACTGATCACGTGGATATCATGCACTGATCACGTGGCTGATTACACACGTATCACATGACTGATCATGCACTGATCACGTGGCTATCATGCACTGATCACGTGGCTATCACGCACTGATCATGTGGCTTATCAGGCAATGATCACGTAGCTACCATGTACTGGTCACGTGACTGATCATGCACTGAGCACGTAATTGATCATGCACTGATCACGTGGCTGATCATACACTGATCACATAACTGATCATGCACTGATCACGTGACTGATCATGCACTGATCACGTGGCTATCATGCACTGATCACTTGGCTGGACATACACTGATCACGTGCCTGGTCATGCACTGATCACGCGACTGATCATGCACTGATCTCGTCTGATCATGCACTGATCACGTGGCTATCATGCACTGCTCACGTGGCTGAACATGCCATGGTCACGCATCTACCATGTACTGGTCACATGACTGATCATGCACTGATTACGTGACTCTCATGCAGTGATCACGTGGCTATCATGAACTACTCACGTGGCTGATCATGCAATGATCATGTAGCTACCATGTACAGGTCACGTAAATGATCATACACCCATCAGGTGACTGATCATGCACTGATCACGTGGCTATCATGCACGGATCACGAGACTGATCATGCACTGTTCACGTCTATATCATGCACTGATTACATGACTGCCCGTGCACTGATCACGTGGATGATCATACACTAATCTTGTGACAGATCATGCACTGATCACGTGGCTGATCATGCACTGATACCGTGACTGAGCATGGACTGATCACATGACTATCATGTAGTGATCACGTGACTTAATGGCGCTGATCATGTGACTGATCATGCGCTGATCATGTTTGCTATCTTACACTGATCATGTGCCTCTGGAGGCAATAAACAAAGAGCTGAGTAGGCACGAATCAAACAGTCAGCAGGCAATAATCATGGAACTCAGGTGTGAGGAATCATGCTGCTCAGCTGGCAATAATCAAGCAGCTGAGCAGGCAGGAATTACACAGCACAGCTGGCAATTGTCAAGCAGATGACAGGCAGGAATCGTGCAGCTCAGCTGGCAATTGTCAAGCAGATGAGCAGACAGTAATCACGCAGCTCAGCAGGCCCAGATCACGTGACTGAGCATGCACTGTTCACGTGGCTGATCATACACTGATCACGTGATGATCATGCACTGATCACTTGGATATCATGCACTGATCACGTGGCTGATCATACACTGTTCACGTGTCTGACCATGCACTGATCACGTGGCTGATCATGCACTGCTCACGTAACTGATCATGCACTGATCACGTGGCTATCATGCACTGATCACGTGGCTGAACATGCACTGTTCACGTGGCTGATCACACACCTGTCACGTGACATATCATGCACTGATCACGTGGCACTCATGCACTGATCACGTGGCTGATCATACTCTGCTCACGTAACTCATGCACACATCACGTGGCTATCATGCACTGCTCACGTGGCTCGTCATGGAATGATCACGTAGCAACCATATACTGGTAACGTGACTGATCATGCAAAGATCACGTAAATGATCATGCACTGTTCACGTGACCGATCATGTACTGATCACGTGACTGATCATGCACTGACCACGTGGCTATCATGCTCTGCTCACGTGGCTGATCATGCAACGATCACGAAGCAACCATGTACTGGTCACGTGACTGATCATGCACTGATCACGTAATTGATCCTGCACTGATCACGTGGCTCATCATGCACTGATCACGTGGCTGATCACACATGTATCACGTGACTGATCATGCACTGATCCCGTGGCTCATGCACTGATCACGTGGCTGTCATGCACTGATCACGTGGATATCATGCACTGATCACGTGGCTGATCACACACGTATCACATGACTGATCATGCAATGATCACGTGGCTATCATGCACTGATTACGTGGCTATCATGCACTGATCATGTGGCTGATCAGGCAATGATCACGTAGCTACCATGTACTGGTCACGTGACTGATCATGCACTGATCACGTAATTGATCATGCACTGATCATGTGGCTGATCATGCACTGATCACGTGGCTGATCATACACTGATCACATAACTGATCATGCACTGATCACGTGACTGATCATGCACTGATCACGTGGCTATCATGCACTGATCACTTGGCTGGACATACACTGATCTCGTGCCTGGTCATGCACTGATCACGTGGCTGATCATGCAATGATCATGTAGCTACCATGTACAGGTCACGTAAATGATCATACACCCATCAGGTGACTGATCATGCACTGATCACGTGGCTATCATGCACGGATCACGAGACTGATCATGCACTGTTCACGTCTATATCATGCACTGATTACATGACTGCATGTGCACTGATCACGTGGATGATCATACACTAATCTTGTGACAGATCCTGCACTGATCACGTGGCTGATCATGCACTGATACCATGACTGAGCATGGACTGATCACATGACTAACATGTAGTGATCACGTGATTTAATGGCGCTGATCATGTGACTGATCATGCGCTGATCATGTTTGCTATCATACGCTGATCATGTGCCTTTGGAGGCAATAAACAAAGAGCTGAGTAGGCACGAATCAAACAGTCAGCAGGCAATAATCATGGAACTCAGGTGTGAGGAATCATGCTGCTCAGCTGGCAATAATCAAGCAGCTGAGCAGGCAGGAATTACACAGCACAGCTGGCAATTGTCAAGCAGATGACAGGCAGGAATCGTGCAGCTCAGCTGGCAATTGTCAAGCAGATGAGCAGACAGTAATCACGCAGCTCAGCAGGCCCAGATCACGTGACTGAGCAGGCACTGTTCACGTGGCTGATCATACACTGATCACGTGATGATCATGCACTGATCACTTGGATATCATGCACTGATCACGTGGCTGATCATACACTGTTCACGTGTCTGACCATGCACTGATCACGTGGCTGATCATACACTGCTCACGTAACTGATCATGCACTGATCACGTGGCTATCATGCACTGATCACGTGGCTGAACATGCACTGTTCACGTGGCTGATCACACACCTGTCACGTGACATATCATGCACTGATCACGTGGCACTCATGCACTGATCACGTGGCTGATCATACTCTGCTCACGTAACTCATGCACACATCACGTGGCTATCATGCACTGCTCACGTGGCTCGTCATGGAATGATCACGTAGCAACCATATACTGGTAACGTGACTGATCATGCAAAGATCACGTAAATGATCATGCACTCTTCACGTGACTGATCATGTACTGATCACGTGACTGATCATGCACTGACCACGTGGCTATCATGCTCTGCTCACGGGGCTGATCATGCAACGTTCACGTAGCAACCATGTACTGGTCACGTGACTGATCATGCACTGATCACGTAATTGATCCTGCACTGATCACGTGGCTCATCATGCACTGATCACGTGGCTGATCACACATGTATCACGTGACTGATCATGCACTGGTCCCGTGGCTCTCATGCACTGATCACGTGGATATCATGCACTGATCACGTGGCTGATCACACACGTATCACATGACTGATCATGCACTGATCATGTGGCTATCATGCACTGATCACGTGGCTATCATGCACTGATCATGTGGCTGATCAGGCAATGATCACGTAGCTACCATGTACTGGTCACGTGACTGATCATGCACTGATCACGTAATTGATCATGCACTGATCATGTGGCTGATCATGCACTGACCACGTGGCTGATCATACACTGATCACATAACTGATCCTGCACTGATCACGTGACTGATCATGCACTGATCACGTGGCTATCATGCACTGATCACTTGGCTGACATACACTGATCACGTGCCTGGTCATGCACTGATCACGTGACTGATCATGCACTGATCTCGTGTCTGATCATGCACTGATCACGTGGCTATCATGCACTGCTCACGTGGCTGAACATGCCATGGTCACGCAGCTACCATGTACTGGTCACATGACTGATCATGCACTGATCACGTGACTGATCATGCAGTGATCACGTGGCTATCATGAACTACTCACGTGGCTGATCATGCAATGATCATGTAGCTACCATGTACAGGTCACGTGAATGATCATACACCCATCAGGTGACTGATCATGCACTGATCACGTGGCTATCATGCACTGATCACGAGACTGATCATGCACTGTTCACGTCTATATCATGCACTGATTACATGACTGCCCGTGCACTGATCACGTGGATGATCATACACTAATCTTGTGACAGATCATGCACTGATCACGTGGCTGATCATGCACTGATACCATGACTGAGCATGGACTGATCACATGACTATCATGTAGTGATCACGTGACTTAATGGCGCTGATCATGTGACTGATCATGCGCTGATCATGTTTGCTATCATACACTGATCATGTGCCTCTGGAGGCAATAAACAAAGAGCTGAGTAGGCACGAATCAAACAGTCAGGAGGCAATAATCATGGAACTCAGGTGTGAGGAATCATGCTGCTCAGCTGGCAATAATCAAGCAGCTGAGCAGGCAGGAATTACACAGCACAGCTGGCAATTGTCAAGCAGATGACAGGCAGGAATCGTGCAGCTCAGCTGGCAATTGTCAAGCAGATGAGCAGACAGTAATCACGCAGCTCAGCAGGCCCAGATCACGTGACTGAGCATGCACTGTTCACGTGGCTGATCATACACTGATCACGTGATGATCATGCACTGATCACTTGGATATCATGCACTGATCACGTGGCTGATCATACACTGTTCACGTGTCTGACCATGCACTGATCACGTGGCTGATCATACACTGCTCACGTAACTGATCATGCACTGATCACGTGGCTATCATGCACTGATCACGTGGCTGAACATGCACTGTTCACGTGGCTGATCACACACCTGTCACGTGACATATCATGCACTGATCACGTGGCACTCATGCACTGATCACGTGGCTGATCATACTCTGCTCACGTAACTCATGCACACATCACGTGGCTATCATGCACTGCTCACGTGGCTCGTCATGGAATGATCACGTAGCAACCATATACTGGTAACGTGACTGATCATGCAAAGATCACGAAAATGATCATGCACTGTTCACGTGACTGATCATGTACTGATCACGTGACTGATCATGCACTGACCACGTGGCTATCATGCTCTGCTCACGTGGCTGATCATGCAACGATCACGTAGCAACCATGTACTGGTCACGTGACTGATCATGCACTGATCACGTAATTGATCCTGCACTGATCACGTGGCTCATCATGCACTGATCACGTGGCTGATCACACATGTATTACGTGACTGATCATGCACTGATCCCGTGGCTCTCATGCACTGATCACGTGGCTGTCATGCACTGATCACGTGCATATCATGCACTGATCACGTGGCTGATCACACACGTATCACATGACTGATCATGCAATGATCACGTGGCTATCATGCACTGATTACGTGGCTATCATGCACTGATCATGTGGCTGATCAGGCAATGATCACGTAGCTACCAGGTACTGGTCACGTGACTGATCATGCACTGATCACGTAATTGATCATGCACTGATCATGTGGCTGATCATGCACTGATCACGTGGCTGATCATACACTGATCACATAACTGATCATGCACTGATCACGTGGCTATCATGCACTGATCACTTGGCTGACATACACTGATCACGTGCCTGGTCATGCACTGATCACGTGGCTGATCATGCAATGATCATGTAGCTACCATGTACAGGTCACGTGAATGATCATACACCCATCAGGTGACTGATCATGCACTGATCACGTGGCTATCATGCACTGATCACGAGACTGATCAAGCACTGTTCACGTCTATATCATGCACTGATTACATGACTGCATTTGCACTGATCACGTGGATGATCATACACTAATCTTGTGACAGATCATGCACTGATCACGTGGCTGATCATGCACTGATACCATGACTGAGCATGGACTGATCACATGACTATCATGTAGTGATCACGTGACTTAATGGCGCTGATCATGTGACTGATCATGCGCTGATCATGTTTGCTATCATACACTGATCATGTGCCTCTGGAGGCAATAAACAAAGAGCTGAGTAGGCACGAATCAAACAGTCAGCAGGCAATAATCATGGAACTCAGGTGTGAGGAATCATGCTGCTCAGCTGGCAATAATCAAGCAGCTGAGCAGGCAGGAATTACACAGCACAGCTGGCAATTGTCAAGCAGATGACAGGCAGGAATCGTGCAGCTCAGCTGGCAATTGTCAAGCAGATGAGCAGACAGTAATCACGCAGCTCAGCAGGCCCAGATCATGTGACTGAGCATGCACTGTTCACGTGGCTGATCATACACTGATCACGTGATGATCATGCACTGATCACTTGGATATCATGCACTGATCACATGGCTGATCATACACTGTTCACATGTCTGACCATGCACTGATCACGTGGCTGATCATACACTGCTCACGTAACTGATCATGCACTGATCACGTGGCTATCATGCACTGATCACGTGGCTGAACATGCACTGTTCACGTGGCTGATCACACACCTGTCACGTGACATATCATGCACTGATCACGTGGCACTCATGCACTGATCACGTGGCTGATCATACTCTGCTCACGTAACTCATGCACACATCACGTGGCTATCATGCACTGCTCACGTGGCTCGTCATGGAATGATCACGTAGCAACCATATACTGGTAACGTGACTGATCATGCAAAGATCACGTAAATGATCATGCACTGTTCACGTGACTGATCATGTACTGATCACGTGACTGATCATGCACTGACCACGTGGCTATCATGCTCTGCTCACATAGCTGATCATGCAACGATCACGTAGCAACCATGTACTGGTCACGTGAGTGATCATGCACTGATCACGTAATTGATCCTGCACTGATCACGTGGCTCATCATGCACTGATCACGTGGCTGATCACACATGTATCACGTGACTGATCATGCACTGATCACGTGGCTCTCATGCACTGATCACGTGGTTGTCATGCACTGATCACGTGGATATCATGCACTGATCACGTGGCTGATCACACACGTATCACATGACTGATCATGCACTGAGCACGTGGCTATCATGCACTGATCACGTGGCTATCATGCACTGATCATGTGGCTGATCAGGCAATGATCACGTAGCTACCATGTACTGGTCACGTGACTGATCATGCACTGATCACGTAATTGATCATGCACTGATCATGTGGCTGATCAGGCAATGATCACGTAGCTACCATGAACTGGTCACGTGACTGATCATGCACTGATCACGTAACTGATCATGCACTGATCACGTGGCTGATCATGCACTGATCACGTGGCTGATCATGCACTGATCACGTGACTGATCATGCACTGATCTCGTGTCTGATCATGCACTGATCACGTGGCTATCATGCACTGCTCACGTGGCTGATCATGCCATGATCACGCAGCTACCATGTACTGGTCACATGACTGATCATGCACTGATCACGTGACTGATCATGCAGTGATCACGTGGCTATCATGAACTACTCACGTGGCTGATCATGCAATGATCATGTAGCTACCATGTACAGGTCACGTGAATGATCATACACCCATCAGGTGACTGATCATGCACTGATCACGTGGCTATCATGCACTGATCACGAGACTGATCATGCACTGTTCACGTCTATATCATGCACTGATCACATGACTGCCCGTGCACTGATCACGTGGATGATCATACACTAATCTTGTGACAGATCATGCACTGATCACGTGGCTGATCATGCACTGATACCGTGACTGAGCATGGACTGATCACATGACTATCATGTAGTGATCACGTGACTTAATGGCGCTGATCATGTGACTGATCATGCGCTGATCATGTTTGCTATCATACACTGATCATGTGCCTCTGGAGGCAATAAACAAAGAGCTGAGTAGGCACGAATCAAACAGTCAGCAGGCAATAATCATGGAACTCAGGTGTGAGGAATCATGCTGCTCAGCTGGCAATAATCAACCAGCTGAGCAGGCAGGAATTACGCAGCACAGCTGGCAATTGTCAAGCAGATGACAGGCAGGAATCGTGCAGCTCAGCTGGCAATTGTCAAGCAGATGAGCAGACAGTAATCACGCAGCTCAGCAGGCCCAGATCACGTGACTGAGCATGCACTGTTCACGTGGCTGATCATACACTGATCACGTGATGATCATGCACTGATCACCTGGATATCATGCACTGATCACGTGGCTGATCATACACTGTTCACGTGTCTGACCATGCACTGATCACGTGGCTGATCATACACTGCTCACGTAACTGATCATGCACTGATCACGTGGCTATCATGCACTGATCACGTGGCTGAACATGCACTGTTCACGTGGCTGATCACACACCTGTCACGTGACATATCATGCACTGATCACGTGGCACTCATGCACTGATCACGTGGCTGATCATACTCTGCTCACGTAACTCATGCACACATCACGTGGCTATCATGCACTGCTCACGTGGCTCGTCATGGAATGATCACGTAGCAACCATATACTGGTAACGTGACTGATCATGCAAAGATCACGTAAATGATCATGCACTGTTCACGTGACTGATCATGTACTGATCACGTGACTGATCATGCACTGACCACGTGGCTATCATGCTCTGCTCACGTGGCTGATCATGCAACGATCACGTAGCAACCATGTACTGGTCACGTGACTGATCATGCACTGATCACGTAATTGATCCTGCACTGATCACGTGGCTCATCATGCACTGATCACGTGGCTGATCACACATGTATCACGTGACTGATCATGCACTGATCACGTGGCTCTCATGCACTGATCACGTGGCTGTCATGCACTGATCACGTGGATATCATGCACTGATCACGTGGCTGATCACACACGTATCACATGACTGATCATGCACTGATCACGTGGCTATCATGCACTGATCACGTGGCTATCATGCACTGATCACGTGGCTGATCAGGCAATGATCACGTAGCTACCATGTACTGGTCACGTGACTGATCATGCACTGATCACGTAATTGATCATGCACTGATCATGTGGCTGATCATGCACTGATCACGTGGCTGATCATACACTGATCACATAACTGATCATGCACTGATCACGTGACTGATCATGCACTGATCACGTGGCTATCATGCACTGATCACTTGGCTGGACATACACTGATCACGTGCCTGTCATGCACTGATCACGTGGCTGATCATGCACTGATCACGTGACTGATCATGCACTGATCTCGTGTCTGATCATGCACTGATCACGTGGCTATCATGCACTGCTCACTTGGCTGATCATGCCATGATCACGCAGCTACCATGTACTGGTCACATGACTGATCATGCACTGATCACGTGACTGATCATGCAGTGATCACGTGGCTATCATGAACTACTCACGTGGATGATCATGCAATGATCATGTAGCTACCATGTACAGGTCACGTGAATGATCATACACCCATCAGGTGACTGATCATGCACTGATCACGTGGCTATCATGCACTGATCACAGGACTGATCATGCACTGTTCACGTCTATATCATGCACTGATCACATGACTGCCCGTGCACTGATCACGTGGATGATCACACACTAATCTTGTGACAGATCATGCACTGATCACGTGGCTGATCATGCACTGATACCGTGACTGAGAATGGACTGATCACATGACTATCATGTAGTGATCACGTGACTTAATGGCACTGATCATGTGACTGATCATGCGCTGATCATGTTTGCTATCATACACTGATCATGTGCCTCTGGAGGCAATAAACAAAGAGCTGAGTAGGCACGAATCAAACAGTCAGCAGGCAATAATCATGGAACTCAGGTGTGAGGAATCATGCTGCTCAGCTGGCAATAATCAAGCAGCTGAGCAGGCAGGAATTACGCAGCACAGCTGGCAATTGTCAAGCAGATGACAGGCAGGAATCGTGCAGCTCAGCTGGCAATTGTCAAGCAGATGAGCAGACAGTAATCACGCAGCTCAGCAGGCCCAGATCACGTGACTGAGCATGCACTGTTCACGTGGCTGATCATACACTGATCACGTGATGATCATGCACTGATCACTTGGATATCATGCACTGATCACGTGGCTGATCATACACTGTTCACGTGTCTGACCATGCACTGATCACGTGGCTGATCATGCACTGCTCACGTAACTGATCATGCACTGATCACGTGGCTATCATGCACTGATCACGTGGCTGAACATGCACTGTTCACGTGGCTGATCACACACCTGTCACGTGACATATCATGCACTGATCACGTGGCACTCATGCACTGATCACGTGGCTGATCATACTCTGCTCACGTAACTCATGCACACATCACGTGGCTATCATGCACTGCTCACGTGGCTCGTCATGGAATGATCACGTAGCAACCATATACTGGTAACGTGACTGATCATGCAAAGATCACGTAAATGATCATGCACTGTTCACGTGACTGATCATGTACTGATCACGTGACTGATCATGCACTGATCACGTAAATGATCATGCACTGATCACGTGGCTGATCATGCACTGATCACGTGGCTGATCACACATGTATCACGTGACTGATCATGCACTGATCACGTGGCTCTCATGCACTGATCACGTGGCTGTCATGCACTGATCACGTGGATATCATGCACTGATCACGTGGCTGATCACACACGTATCACATGACTGATCATGCACTGATCACGTGGCTATCATGCACTGATCACGTGGCTATCATGCACTGATCACGTGGCTGATCAGGCAATGATCACGTAGCTACCATGTACTGGTCACGTGACTGATCATGCACTGATCACGTAATTGATCATGCACTGATCATGTGGCTGATCATGCACTGATCACGTGGCTGATCATACACTGATCACATAACTGATCATGCACTGATCACGTGACTGATCATGCACTGATCACGTGGCTATCATGCACTGATCACTTGGCTGGACATACACTGATCACGTGCCTGATCATGCACTGATCACGTGACTGATCATGCACTGATCTCGTGTCTGATCATGCACTGATCACGTGGCTATCATGCACTGCTCACGTGGCTGAACATGCCATGATCACGCAGCTACCATGTACTGGTCACATGACTGATCATGCACTGATCACGTGACTGATCATGCAGTGATCACGTGGCTATCATGAACTACTCACGTGGCTGATCATGCAATGATCATGTAGCTACCATGTACAGGTCACGTGAATGATCATACACCCATCAGGTGACTGATCATGCACTGATCACGTGGCTATCATGCACTGATCACGAGACTGATCATGCACTGTTCACGTCTATATCATGCACTGATTACATGACTGCCCGTGCACTGATCACGTGGATGATCATACACTAATCTTGTGACAGATCATGCACTGATCACGTGGCTGATCATGCACTGATACCGTGACTGAGCATGGACTGATCACATGACTATCATGTAGTGATCACGTGACTTAATGGCGCTGATCATGTGACTGATCATGCGCTGATCATGTTTGCTATCTTACACTGATCATGTGCCTCTGGAGGCAATAAACAAAGAGCTGAGTAGGCACGAATCAAACAGTCAGCAGGCAATAATCATGGAACTCAGGTGTGAGGAATCATGCTGCTCAGCTGGCAATAATCAAGCAGCTGAGCAGGCAGGAATTACGCAGCACAGCTGGCAATTGTCAAGCAGATGACAGGCAGGAATCGTGCAGCTCAGCTGGCAATTGTCAAGCAGATGAGCAGACAGTAATCACGCAGCTCAGCAGGCCCAGATCACGTGACTGAGCATGCACTGTTCACGTGGCTGATCATACACTGATCACGTGATGATCATGCACTGATCACTTGGATATCATGCACTGATCACGTGGCTGATCATACACTGTTCACGTGTCTGACCATGCACTGATCACGTGGCTGATCATGCACTGCTCACGTAACTGATCATGCACTGATCACGTGGCTATCATGCACTGATCACGTGGCTGAACATGCACTGTTCACGTGGCTGATCACACACCTGTCACGTGACATATCATGCACTGATCACGTGGCACTCATGCACTGATCACGTGGCTGATCATACTCTGCTCACGTAACTCATGCACACATCACGTGGCTATCATGCACTGCTCACGTGGCTCGTCATGGAATGATCACGTAGCAACCATATACTGGTAACGTGACTGATCATGCAAAGATCACGTAAATGATCATGCACTGTTCACGTGACTGATCATGTACTGATCACGTGACTGATCATGCACTGACCACGTGGCTATCATGCTCTGCTCACGTGGCTGATCATGCAACGATCACGTAGCAACCATGTACTGGTCACGTGACTGATCATGCACTGATCACGTAATTGATCCTGCACTGATCACGTGGCTCATCATGCACTGATCACGTGGCTGATCACACATGTATCACGTGACTGATCATGCACTGATCCCGTGGCTCTCATGCACTGATCACGTGGCTGTCATGCACTGATCACGTGGATATCATGCACTGATCACGTGGCTGATCACACACGTATCACATGACTGATCATGCACTGATCACGTGGCTATCATGCACTGATCACGTGGCTATCATGCACTGATCACGTGGCTGATCAGGCAATGATCACGTAGCTACCATGTACTGGTCACGTGACTGATCATGCACTGATCACGTAATTGATCATGCACTGATCACGTGGCTGATCATGCACTGATCACGTGGCTGATCATACACTGATCACATAACTGATCATGCACTGATCACGTGACTGATCATGCACTGATCACGTGGCTATCATGCACTGATCACTTGGCTGACATACACTGATCACGTGCCTGGTCATGCACTGATCACGTGGCTGATCATGCAATGATCATGTAGCTACCATGTACAGGTCACGTAAATGATCATACACCCATCAGGTGACTGATCATGCACTGATCACGTGGCTATCATGCACTGATCACGAGACTGATCATGCACTGATCACGTCTATATCATGCACTGATCACATGACTGCATATGCACTGATCACGTGGATGATCATACACTAATCTTGTGACAGATCATGCACTGATCACGTGGCTGATCATGCACTGATACCGTGACTGAGCATGGACTGATCACATGACTATCATGTAGTGATCACGTGACTTAATGGCGCTGATCATGTGACTGATCATGCGCTGATCATGTTTGCTATCATACACTGATCATGTGCCTCTGGAGGCAATAAACAAAGAGCTGAGTAGGCACGAATCAAACAGTCAGCAGGCAATAATCATGGAACTCAGGTGTGAGGAATCATGCTGCTCAGCTGGCAATAATCAAGCAGCTGAGCAGGCAGGAATTACGCAGCACAGCTGGCAATTGTCAAGCAGATGACAGGCAGGAATCGTGCAGCTCAGCTGGCAATTGTCAAGCAGATGAGCAGACAGTAATCACGCAGCTCAGCAGGCCCAGATCACGTGACTGAGCAGGCACTGTTCTCGTGGCTGATCATACACTGATCACGTGATGATCATGCACTGATCACTTGGATATCATGCACTGATCACGTGGCTGATCATACACTGTTCACGTGTCTGACCATGCACTGATCACGTGGCTGATCATACACTGCTCACGTAACTGATCATGCACTGATCACGTGGCTATCATGCACTGATCACGTGGCACTCATGCACTGATCACGTGGCTGATCATACTCTGCTCACGTAACTCATGCACACATCACGTGGCTATCATGCACTGCTCACGTGGCTGTCATGGAATGATCACGTAGCAACCATATACTGGTCACGTGACTGATCATGCACTGATCACGTAAATGATCATGCACTGTTCACGTGACTGATCATGCACTGATCACGTGACTGATCATGCACTGATCACGTGGCTATCATGCACTGCTCACGTGGCTGATCATGCAACGATCACGTAGCAACCATGTACTGGTCACGTGACTGATCATGCACTGATCACGTAATTGATCATGCACTGATCACGTGGCTCATCATGCACTGATCACGTGGCTGATCACACATGATCACGTGACTGATCATGCACTGATCACGTGGCTATCATGCACTGATCACGTGGCTATCATGCACTGATCACGTGGCTGATCACACACTGATCACGTGACTGATCATGCACTGATCACGTGGCTATCATGCACTGATCACGTGGCTATCATGCACTGATCACGTGGCTGATCATGCACTGATCACGTAGCTACCATGTACTGGTCACGTGACTGATCATGCACTGATCACGTAATTGATCATGCACTGATCACGTGGCTGATCATGCACTGATCACGTGGCTGATCATGCACTGATCACGTAACTGATCATGCACTGATCACGTGACTGATCATGCACTGATCACGTGGCTATCATGCACTGATCACGTGGCTGACATACACTGATCACGTGGCTGATCATGCACTGATCACGTGACTGATCATGCACTGATCACGTGGCTGATCATGCACTGATCACATGACTGATCATGCACTGATCACGTGACTGATCATGCACTGATCACGTGGCTATCATGCACTGATCACGTGGCTGAACATGCAATGGTCACGCAGCTACCATGTACTGGTCACGTGACTGATCATGCACTGATCACGTAATTGATCATGCACTGATCATGTGGCTGATCATGCACTGATCACGTGGCTGATCATACACTGATCACATAACTGAACATGCACTGATCACGTGACTGATCATGCACTGATCACGTGGCTATCATGCACTGATCACTTGGCTGGACATACACTGATCACGTGCCTGGTCATGCACTGATCACGTGGCTGATCATGCACTGATCACGTGACTGATCATGCACTGATCTCGTGTCTGATCATGCACTGATCACGTGGCTATCATGCACTGCTCACGTGGCTGATCATGCCATGATCACGCAGCTACCATGTACTGGTCACATGACTGATCATGCACTGATCACGTGACTGATCATGCAGTGATCACGTGGCTATCATGAACTACTCACGTGGCTGATCATGCAATGATCATGTAGCTACCATGTACAGGTCACGTGAATGATCATACACCCATCAGGTGACTGATCATGCACTGATCACGTGGCTATCATGCACTGATCACGAGACTGATCATGCACTGTTCACGTCTATATCATGCACTGATCACATGACTGCCCATGCACTGATCACGTGGATGATCATACACTAATCTTGTGACAGATCATGCACTGATCACGTGGCTGATCATGCACTGATACCGTGACTGAGCATGGACTGATCACATGACTATCATGTAGTGATCACGTGACTTAATGGCGCTGATCATGTGACTGATCATGCGCTGATCATGTTTGCTATCATACACTGATCATGTGCCTCTGGAGGCAATAAACAAAGAGCTGAGTAGGCACGAATCAAACAGTCAGCAGGCAATAATCATGGAACTCAGGTGTGAGGAATCATGCTGCTCAGCTGGCAATAATCAAGCAGCTGAGCAGGCAGGAATTACGCAGCACAGCTGGCAATTGTCAAGCAGATGACAGGCAGGAATCGTGCAGCTCAGCTGGCAATTGTCAAGCAGATGAGCAGACAGTAATCACGCAGCTCAGCAGGCCCAGATCACGTGACTGAGCATGCACTGTTCACGTGGCTGATCATACACTGATCACGTGATGATCATGCACTGATCACCTGGATATCATGCACTGATCACGTGGCTGATCATACACTGTTCACGTGTCTGACCATGCACTGATCACGTGGCTGATCATACACTGCTCACGTAACTGATCATGCACTGATCACGTGGCTATCATGCACTGATCACGTGGCTGAACATGCACTGTTCACGTGGCTGATCACACACATGTCACGTGACATATCATGCACTGATCACGTGGCACTCATGCACTGATCACGTGGCTGATCATACTCTGCTCACGTAACTCATGCACACATCACGTGGCTATCATGCACTGCTCACGTGGCTCGTCATGGAATGATCACGTAGCAACCATATACTGGTAACGTGACTGGTTATGCAAAGATCACGTAAATGATCATGCACTGTTCACGTGACTGATCATGTACTGATCACGTGACTGATCATGCACTGATCACGTAATTGATCATGCACTGATCACGTGGCTCATCATGCACTGATCACGTGGCTGATCACACATGTATCACGTGACTGATCATGCACTGATCCCGTGGCTCTCATGCACTGATCACGTGGCTGTCATGCACTGATCACGTGGATATCATGCACTGATCACGTGGCTGATCACACACGTATCACATGACTGATCATGCACTGATCACGTGGCTATCATGCACTGATCACGTGGCTATCATGCACTGATCACGTGGCTGATCAGGCAATGATCACGTAGCTACCATGTACTGGTCACGTGACTGATCATGCACTGATCACGTAATTGATCATGCACTGATCATGTGGCTGATCATGCACTGATCACGTGGCTGATCATACACTGATCACATAACTGATCATGCACTGATCACGTGACTGATCATGCACTGATCACGTGGCTATCATGCACTGATCACTTGGCTGGACATACACTGATCACGTGCCTGATCATGCACTGATCACGTGACTGATCATGCACTGATCTCGTGTCTGATCATGCACTGATCACGTGGCTATCATGCACTGCTCACTTGGCTGATCATGCCATGATCACGCAGCTACCATGTACTGGTCACATGACTGATCATGCACTGATCACGTGACTGATCATGCAGTGATCACGTGGCTATCATGAACTACTCACGTGGCTGATCATGCAATGATCATGTAGCTACCATGTACAGGTCACGTGAATGATCATACACCCATCAGGTGACTGATCATGCACTGATCACGTGGCTATCATGCACTGATCACGGGACTGATCATGCACTGTTCAGGTCTATATCATGCACTGATCACATGACTGCCCGTGCACTGATCACGTGGATGATCATACACTAATCTTGTGACAGATCATGCACTGATCACGTGGCTGATCATGCACTGATACCGTGACTGAGAATGGACTGATCACATGACTATCATGTAGTGATCACGTGACTTAATGGCGCTGATCATGTGACTGATCATGCGCTGATCATGTTTGCTATCATACACTGATCATGTGCCTCTGGAGGCAATAAACAAAGAGCTGAGAAGGCACGAATCAAACAGTCAGCAGGCAATAATCATGGAACTCAGGTGTGAGGAATCATGCTGCTCAGCTGGCAATAATCAAGCAGCTGAGCAGGCAGGAATTACGCAGCACAGCTGGCAATTGTCAAGCAGATGACAGGCAGGAATCGTGCAGCTCAGCTGGCAATTGTCAAGCAGATGAGCAGACAGTAATCACGCAGCTCAGCAGGCCCAGATCACGTGACTGAGCATGCACTGTTCACGTGGCTGATCATACACTGATCACGTGATGATCATGCACTGATCACTTGGATATCATGCACTGATCACGTGGCTGATCATACACTGTTCACGTGTCTGAACATGCACTGATCACGTGGCTGATCATGCACTGCTCACGTAACTGATCATGCACTGATCACGTGGCTATCATGCACTGATCACGTGGCTGAACATGCACTGTTCACGTGGCTGATCACACACCTGTCACGTGACATATCATGCACTGATCACGTGGCACTCATGCACTGATCACGTGGCTGATCATACTCTGCTCACGTAACTCATGCACACATCACGTGGCTATCATGCACTGCTCACGTGGCTCGTCATGGAATGATCACGTAGCAACCATATACTGGTCACGTGACTGATCATGCAAAGATCACGTAAATGATCATGCACTGTTCACGTGACTGATCATGTACTGATCACGTGACTGATCATGCACTGATCACGTGGCTATCATGCTCTGCTCACGTGGCTGATCAGGCAACGATCACGTAGCAACCATGTACTGGTCACGTGACTGATCATGCACTGATCACGTAATTGATCCTGCACTGATCACGTGGCTGATCATGCACTGATCACGTGGCTGATCACACATGTATCACGTGACTGATCATGCACTGATCACGTGGCTATCATGCACTGATCACGTGGCTATCATGCACTGATCACGTGGCTATCATGCACTGATCACGTGGCTGATCACACACGTATCACATGACTGCTCATGCACTGATCACGTGGCTATCATGCACTGATCACGTGGCTATCATGCACTGATCACGTGGCTGATCATGCAATGATCACGTAGCTACCATGTACTGGTCACGTGACTGATCATGCACTGATCACGTGATCATGCACTGATCACGTGGCTGATCATGCACTGATCACGTGGCTGATCATGCACTGATCACGTAACTGATCATGCACTGATCACGTGACTGATCATGCACTGATCACGTGGCTATCATGCACTGATCACGAGACTGATCATGCACTGATCACGTCTATATCATGCACTGATCACATGACTGCCCATGCACTGATCACGTGGATGATCATACACTAATCTTGTGACAGATCATGCACTGATCACGTGGCTGATCATGCACTGATACCGTGACTGAGCATGGACTGATCACATGACTATCATGTAGTGATCACGTGACTTAATGGCGCTGATCATGTGACTGATCATGCGCTGATCATGTTTGCTATCTTACACTGATCATGTGCCTCTGGAGGCAATAAACAAAGAGCTGAGTAGGCACGAATCAAACAGTCAGCAGGCAATAATCATGGAACTCAGGTGTGAGGAATCATGCTGCTCAGCTGGCAATAATCAAGCAGCTGAGCAGGCAGGAATTACGCAGCACAGCTGGCAATTGTCAAGCAGATGACAGGCAGGAATCGTGCAGCTCAGCTGGCAATTGTCAAGCAGATGAGCAGACAGTAATCACGCAGCTCAGCAGGCCCAGATCACGTGACTGAGCATGCACTGATCACGTGGCTGATCATGCACTGATCACGTGGCTGATCATGCACTGATCACGTGGCAATCATGCACTGATCACGTGACTGATCATGCACTGATCACGTAATTGATCATGCACTGATCACGTGGCTGATCATGCACTGATCACGTGGCTGATCACACATGATCACGTGACTGATCATGCACTGATCACGTGGCTATCATGCACTGATCACGTGGCTGATCATGCACTGATCACGTGGATATCATGCACTGATCACGTGGCTGATCACACACTGATCACGTGACTGATCATGCACTGATCACGTGGCTATCATGCACTGATCACGTGGCTATCATGCACTGATCACGTGGCTGATCATGCAATGATCACGTAGCTACCATGTACTGATCACGTGACTGATCATGCACTGATCACGTAACTGATCATGCACTGATCACGTGGCTGATCATGCACTGATCACGTGGCTGATCATGCACTGATCACGTGACTGATCATGCACTGATCACGTGACTGATCATGCACTGATCACGTGGCTATCATGCACTGATCACGTGGCTGATCATGCACTGATCACGTGGCTGATCATGCACTGATCACGTGGCTGATCATGCAATGATCACGTAGCTACCATGTACAGGTCACGTGACTGATCATACACCCATCAGGTGACTGATCATGCACTGATCACGTGGCTATCATGCACTGATCACGAGACTGATCATGCACTGTTCACGTCTATATCATGCACTGATCACATGACTGCATGTGCACTGATCACGTGGATGATCATACACTAATCTTGTGACAGATCATGCACTGATCACGTGGCTGATCATGCACTGATACCGTGACTGAGCATGGACTGATCACATGACTATCATGTAGTGATCACGTGACTTAATGGCGCTGATCATGTGACTGATCATGCGCTGATCATGTTTGCTATCATACACTGATCATGTGCCTCTGGAGGCAATAAACAAAGAGCTGAGTAGGCACGAATCAAACAGTCAGCAGGCAATAATCATGGAACTCAGGTGTGAGGAATCATGCTGCTCAGCTGGCAATAATCAAGCAGCTGAGCAGGCAGGAATTACGCAGCACAGCTGGCAATTGTCAAGCAGATGACAGGCAGGAATCGTGCAGCTCAGCTGGCAATTGTCAAGCAGATGAGCAGACAGTAATCACGCAGCTCAGCAGGCCCAGATCACGTGACTGAGCATGCACTGTTCACGTGGCTGATCATACACTGATCACGTGATGATCATGCACTGATCACTTGGATATCATGCACTGATCACGTGGCTGATCATACACTGTTCACGTGTCTGACCATGCACTGATCACGTGGCTGATCATACACTGCTCACGTAACTGATCATGCACTGATCACGTGGCTATCATGCACTGATCACGTGGCTGAACATGCACTGTTCACGTGGCTGATCACACACCTGTCACGTGACATATCATGCACTGATCACGTGGCACTCATGCACTGATCACGTGGCTGATCATACTCTGCTCACGTAACTCATGCACACATCACGTGGCTATCATGCACTGCTCACGTGGCTCGTCATGGAATGATCACGTAGCAACCATATACTGGTAACGTGACTGATCATGCAAAGATCACGTAAATGATCATGCACTGTTCACGTGACTGATCATGTACTGATCACGTGACTGATCATGCACTGACCACGTGGCTATCATGCTCTGCTCACGTGGCTGATCATGCAACGATCACGTAGCAACCATGTACTGGTCACGTGACTGATCATGCACTGATCACGTAATTGATCCTGCACTGATCACGTGGCTCATCATGCACTGATCACGTGGCTGATCACACATGTATCACGTGACTGATCATGCACTGATCACGTGGCTGTCATGCACTGATCACGTGGATATCATGCACTGATCACGTGGCTGATCACACACGTATCACATGACTGATCATGCACTGATCACGTGGCTATCATGCACTGATCACGTGGCTATCATGCACTGATCACGTGGCTGATCAGGCAATGATCACGTAGCTACCATGTACTGGTCACGTGACTGATCATGCACTGATCACGTAATTGATCATGCACTGATCATGTGGCTGATCATGCACTGATCACGTGGCTGATCATACACTGATCACATAACTGATCATGCACTGATCACGTGACTGATCATGCACTGATCACGTGGCTATCATGCACTGATCACTTGGCTGGACATACACTGATCACGTGCCTGATCATGCACTGATCACGTGACTGATCATGCACTGATCTCGTGTCTGATCATGCACTGATCACGTGGCTATCATGCACTGCTCACGTGGCTGATCATGCCATGATCACGCAGCTACCATGTACTGGTCACATGACTGATCATGCACTGATCACGTGACTGATCATGCAGTGATCACGTGGCTATCATGAACTACTCACGTGGCTGATCATGCAATGATCATGTAGCTACCATGTACAGGTCACGTGAATGATCATACACCCATCAGGTGACTGATCATGCACTGATCACGTGGCTATCATGCACTGATCACGAGACTGATCATGCACTGTTCACGTCTATATCATGCACTGATCACATGACTGCCCATGCACTGATCACGTGGATGATCATACACTAATCTTGTGACAGATCATGCACTGATCACGTGGCTGATCATGCACTGATACCGTGACTGAGCATGGACTGATCACATGACTATCATGTAGTGATCACGTGACTTAATGGCGCTGATCATGTGACTGATCATGCGCTGATCATGTTTGCTATCATACACTGATCATGTGCCTCTGGAGGCAATAAACAAAGAGCTGAGTAGGCACGAATCAAACAGTCAGCAGGCAATAATCATGGAACTCAGGTGTGAGGAATCATGCTGCTCAGCTGGCAATAATCAAGCAGCTGAGCAGGCAGGAATTACGCAGCACAGCTGGCAATTGTCAAGCAGATGACAGGCAGGAATCGTGCAGCTCAGCTGGCAATTGTCAAGCAGATGAGCAGACAGTAATCACGCAGCTCAGCAGGCCCAGATCACGTGACTGAGCAGGCACTGTTCACGTGGCTGATCATACACTGATCACGTGATGATCATGCACTGATCACTTGGATATCATGCACTGATCACGTGGCTGATCATACACTGTTCACGTGTCTGACCATGCACTGATCACGTGGCTGATCATACACTGCTCACGTAACTGATCATGCACTGATCACGTGGCTATCATGCACTGATCACGTGGCTGAACATGCACTGTTCACGTGGCTGATCACACACTTGTCACGTGACATATCATGCACTGATCACGTGGCACTCATGCACTGATCACGTGGCTGATCATACTCTGCTCACGTAACTCATGCACACATCACGTGGCTATCATGCACTGCTCACGTGGCTCGTCATGGAATGATCACGTAGCAACCATATACTGGTCACGTGACTGATCATGCAAAGATCACGTAAATGATCATGCACTGTTCACGTGACTGATCATGTACTGATCACGTGACTGATCATGCACTGATCACGTGGCTATCATGCTCTGCTCACGTGGCTGATCATGCAACGATCACGTAGCAACCATGTACTGGTCACGTGACTGATCATGCACTGATCACGTAATTGATCCTGCACTGATCACGTGGCTCATCATGCACTGATCACGTGGCTGATCACACATGTATCACGTGACTGATCATGCACTGATCACGTGGCTCTCATGCACTGATCACGTGGCTGTCATGCACTGATCACGTGGATATCATGCACTGATCACGTGGCTGATCACACACGATCACATGACTGATCATGCACTGATCACGTGGCTATCATGCACTGATCACGTGGCTATCATGCACTGATCACGTGGCTGATCATGCACTGATCACGTAGCTACCATGTACTGGTCACGTGACTGATCATGCACTGATCACGTAATTGATCATGCACTGATCACGTGGCTGATCATGCACTGATCACGTGGCTGATCATGCACTGATCACATGACTGATCATGCACTGATCACGTGACTATCATGCACTGATCACGTGGCTGATCATGCACTGATCACGTGGCTGATCATGCACTGATCACGTGGCTGATCATGCAATGATCATGTAGCTATCATGCACTGGTCACGTGTATGATCATACACCCATCAGGTGACTGATCATGCACTGATCACGTGGCTATCATGCACTGATCACGAGACTGATCATGCACTGATCACGTCTATATCATGCACTGATCACATGACTGCCCATGCACTGATCACGTGGATGATCATACACTAATCTTGTGACAGATCATGCACTGATCACGTGGCTGATCATGCACTGATACCGTGACTGAGCATGGACTGATCACATGACTATCATGTAGTGATCACGTGACTTAATGGCGCTGATCATGTGACTGATCATGCGCTGATCATGTTTGCTATCATACACTGATCATGTGCCTCTGGAGGCAATAAACAAAGAGCTGAGTAGGCACGAATCAAACAGTCAGCAGGCAATAATCATGGAACTCAGGTGTGAGGAATCATGCTGCTCAGCTGGCAATAATCAAGCAGCTGAGCAGGCAGGAATTACGCAGCACAGCTGGCAATTGTCAAGCAGATGACAGGCAGGAATCGTGCAGCTCAGCTGGCAATTGTCAAGCAGATGAGCAGACAGTAATCACGCAGCTCAGCAGGCCCAGATCACGTGACTGAGCATGCACTGTTCACGTGGCTGATCATACACTGATCACGTGATGATCATGCACTGATCACTTGGATATCATGCACTGATCACGTGGCTGATCATACACTGTTCACGTGTCTGACCATGCACTGATCACGTGGCTGATCATACACTGCTCACGTAACTGATCATGCACTGATCACGTGGCTATCATGCACTGATCACGTGGCTGAACATGCACTGTTCACGTGGCTGATCACACACCTGTCACGTGACATATCATGCACTGATCACGTGGCACTCATGCACTGATCACGTGGCTGATCATACTCTGCTCACGTAACTCATGCACACATCACGTGGCTATCATGCACTGCTCACGTGGCTCGTCATGGAATGATCACGTAGCAACCATATACTGGTAACGTGACTGATCATGCAAAGATCACGTAAATGATCATGCACTGTTCACGTGACTGATCATGTACTGATCACGTGACTGATCATGCACTGACCACGTGGCTATCATGCTCTGCTCACGTGGCTGATCATGCAACGATCACGTAGCAACCATGTACTGGTCACGTGACTGATCATGCACTGATCACGTAATTGATCCTGCACTGATCACGTGGCTCATCATGCACTGATCACGTGGCTGATCACACATGTATCACGTGACTGATCATGCACTGATCACGTGGCTCTCATGCACTGATCACGTGGCTGTCATGCACTGATCACGTGGATATCATGCACTGATCACGTGGCTGATCACACACGTATCACATGACTGATCATGCACTGATCACGTGGCTATCATGCACTGATCACGTGGCTATCATGCACTGATCACGTGGCTGATCATGCAATGATCACGTAGCTACCATGTACTGGTCACGTGACTGATCATGCACTGATCACGTAATTGATCATGCACTGATCACGTGGCTGATCATGCACTGATCACGTGGCTGATCATGCACTGATCACGTGACTGATCATGCACTGATCACGTGACTGATCATGCACTGATCACGTGGCTGATCATGCACTGATCACGTGGCTGATCATGCACTGATCACGTGACTGATCATGCACTGATCACGTGTCTGATCATGCACTGATCACGTGGCTATCATGCACTGCTCACGTGGCTGATCATGCCATGATCACGCAGCTACCATGTACTGGTCACATGACTGATCATGCACTGATCACGTGACTGATCATGCAGTGATCACGTGGCTATCATGAACTACTCACGTGGCTGATCATGCAATGATCATGTAGCTACCATGTACAGGTCACGTGAATGATCATACACCCATCAGGTGACTGATCATGCACTGATCACGTGGCTATCATGCACTGATCACGAGACTGATCATGCACTGTTCACGTCTATATCATGCACTGATCACATGACTGCCCATGCACTGATCACGTGGATGATCATACACTAATCTTGTGACAGATCATGCACTGATCACGTGGCTGATCATGCACTGATACCGTGACTGAGCATGGACTGATCACATGACTATCATGTAGTGATCACGTGACTTAATGGCGCTGATCATGTGACTGATCATGCGCTGATCATGTTTGCTATCATACACTGATCATGTGCCTCTGGAGGCAATAAACAAAGAGCTGAGTAGGCACGAATCAAACAGTCAGCAGGCAATAATCATGGAACTCAGGTGTGAGGAATCATGCTGCTCAGCTGGCAATAATCAAGCAGCTGAGCAGGCAGGAATTACGCAGCACAGCTGGCAATTGTCAAGCAGATGACAGGCAGGAATCGTGCAGCTCAGCTGGCAATTGTCAAGCAGATGAGCAGACAGTAATCACGCAGCTCAGCAGGCCCAGATCACGTGACTGAGCATGCACTGTTCACGTGGCTGATCATACACTGATCACGTGATGATCATGCACTGATCACTTGGATATCATGCACTGATCACGTGGCTGATCATACACTGTTCACGTGTCTGACCATGCACTGATCACGTGGCTGATCATACACTGCTCACGTAACTGATCATGCACTGATCACGTGGCTATCATGCACTGATCACGTGGCTGAACATGCACTGTTCACGTGGCTGATCACACACCTGTCACGTGACATATCATGCACTGATCACGTGGCACTCATGCACTGATCACGTGGCTGATCATACTCTGCTCACGTAACTCATGCACACATCACGTGGCTATCATGCACTGCTCACGTGGCTCGTCATGGAATGATCACGTAGCAACCATATACTGGTCACGTGACTGATCATGCAAAGATCACGTAAATGATCATGCACTGTTCACGTGACTGATCATGTACTGATCACGTGACTGATCATGCACTGATCACGTGGCTATCATGCTCTGCTCACGTGGCTGATCATGCAACGATCACGTAGCAACCATGTACTGGTCACGTGACTGATCATGCACTGATCACGTAATTGATCCTGCACTGATCACGTGGCTCATCATGCACTGATCACGTGGCTGATCACACATGTATCACGTGACTGATCATGCACTGATCACGTGGCTCTCATGCACTGATCACGTGGCTGTCATGCACTGATCACGTGGATATCATGCACTGATCACGTGGCTGATCACACACGTATCACATGACTGATCATGCACTGATCACGTGGCTATCATGCACTGATCACGTGGCTATCATGCACTGATCACGTGGCTGATCATGCAATGATCACGTAGCTACCATGTACTGGTCACGTGACTGATCATGCACTGATCACGTAATTGATCATGCACTGATCACGTGGCTGATCATGCACTGATCACGTGGCTGATCATACACTGATCACATAACTGATCATGCACTGATCACGTGACTGATCATGCACTGATCACGTGGCTATCATGCACTGATCACGTGGCTGATCATGCACTGATCACGTGCTGATCATGCACTGATCACGTGACTGATCATGCACTGATCACGTGACTGATCATGCACTGATCACGTGGCTATCATGCACTGATCACGTGGCTGATCATGCACTGATCACGTAGCTACCATGTACTGGTCACGTGACTGATCATGCACTGATCACGTGACTGATCATGCACTGATCACGTGGCTATCATGCACTGATCACGTGGCTGATCATGCAATGATCACGTAGCTACCATGTACTGGTCACGTGACTGATCATGCACTGATCACGTGACTGATCATGCACTGATCACGTGGCTGATCATGCACTGATCACGTGGCTGATCATGCACTGATCACGTGACTGATCATGCACTGATCACGTGACTGATCATGCACTGATCACGTGGCTGATCATGCACTGATCACGTGGCTGATCATGCACTGATCACGTGACTGATCATGCACTGATCACGTGACTGATCATGCACTGATCACGTGGCTATCATGCACTGCTCACGTGGCTGATCATGCCATGATCACGCAGCTACCATGTACTGGTCACATGACTGATCATGCACTGATCACGTGACTGATCATGCAGTGATCACGTGGCTATCATGCACTACTCACGTGGCTGATCATGCAATGATCATGTAGCTACCATGTACAGGTCACGTGAATGATCATACACCCATCAGGTGACTGATCATGCACTGATCACGTGGCTATCATGCACTGATCACGAGACTGATCATGCACTGATCACGTCTATATCATGCACTGATCACATGACTGCCCATGCACTGATCACGTGGATGATCATACACTAATCATGTGACAGATCATGCACTGATCACGTGGCTGATCATGCACTGATACCGTGACTGAGCATGGACTGATCACATGACTATCATGTAGTGATCACGTGACTTAATGGCGCTGATCATGTGACTGATCATGCGCTGATCATGTTTGCTATCATACACTGATCATGTGCCTCTGGAGGCAATAAACAAAGAGCTGAGTAGGCACGAATCAAACAGTCAGCAGGCAATAATCATGGAACTCAGGTGTGAGGAATCATGCTGCTCAGCTGGCAATAATCAAGCAGCTGAGCAGGCAGGAATTACGCAGCACAGCTGGCAATTGTCAAGCAGATGACAGGCAGGAATCGTGCAGCTCAGCTGGCAATTGTCAAGCAGATGAGCAGACAGTAATCACGCAGCTCAGCAGGCCCAGATCACGTGACTGAGCATGCACTGTTCACGTGGCTGATCATACACTGATCACGTGATGATCATGCACTGATCACTTGGATATCATGCACTGATCACGTGGCTGATCATACACTGATCACGTGTCTGACCATGCACTGATCACGTGGCTGATCACACACTGTCACGTGACATATCATGCACTGATCACGTGGCATCATGCACTGATCACGTGGCTGATCATACACTGCTCACGTAACTCATGCACACATCACGTGGCTATCATGCACTGCTCACGTGGCTCGTCATGCAATGATCACGTAGCAACCATATACTGGTCACGTGACTGATCATGCACTGATCACGTAAATGATCATGCACTGATCACGTGACTGATCATGCACTGATCACGTGACTGATCATGCACTGATCACGTGGCTATCATGCACTGCTCACGTGGCTGATCATGCAACGATCACGTAGCAACCATGTACTGGTCACGTGACTGATCATGCACTGATCACGTAATTGATCATGCACTGATCACGTGGCTCATCATGCACTGATCACGTGGCTGATCACACATGATCACGTGACTGATCATGCACTGATCACGTGGCTGATCATGCACTGATCACGTGGCTGATCATGCACTGATCACGTGGCTATCATGCACTGATCACGTGACTGATCATGCACTGATCACGTCTATATCATGCACTGATCACATGACTGCCCATGCACTGATCACGTGGATGATCATACACTGATCTTGTGACTGATCATGCACTGATCACGTGGCTGATCATGCACTGATACGTGACTGAGCATGGACTGATCACATGACTATCATGTAGTGATCACGTGACTTAATGGCACTGATCATGTGACTGATCATGCACTGATCATGTTTGCTATCATACACTGATCATGTGCCTCTGGAGGCAATAAACAAAGAGCTGAGTAGGCACGAATCAAACAGTCAGCAGGCAATAATCATGGAACTCAGCTGTGAGGAATCATGCTGCTCAGCTGGCAATAATCAAGCAGCTGATCAGGCAGGAATCGTGCAGCTCAGCTGGCACAGATCACGTGACTGATCATGCACTGATCACGTGGCTGATCATACACTGATCACGTGATGATCATGCACTGATCACGTGGATATCATGCACTGATCACGTGGCTGATCATACACTGATCACGTGACTCATGCACTGATCACGTGGCTATCATGCACTGATCACGTGGCTGATCATGCACTGATCACGTGGCAACCATGCACTGGTCACGTGACTGATCATGCACTGATCACGTGACTGATCATGCACTGATCACGTGACTGATCATGCACTGATCACGTGACTGATCATGCACTGATCACGTGGCTATCATGCACTGATCACGTGGCTGATCATGCACTGATCACGTAGCAACCATGCACTGATCACGTGACTGATCATGCACTGATCACGTAGCTGATCATGCACTGATCACGTGGCTGATCATGCACTGATCACGTGGCTGATCATGCACTGATCACGTGACTGATCATGCACTGATCACGTAACTGATCATGCACTGATCACGTGGCTGATCATGCACTGATCACGTGGCTGATCACACATGATCACGTGACTGATCATGCACTGATCACGTGGCTATCATGCACTGATCACGTGGCTGTCATGCACTGATCACGTGGATATCATGCACTGATCACGTGGCTGATCACACACGATCACGTGACTGATCATGCACTGATCACGTGGCTATCATGCACTGATCACGTGGCTATCATGCACTGATCACGTGGCTGATCATGCAATGATCACGTAGCTACCATGTACTGGTCACGTGACTGATCATGCACTGATCACGTAATTGATCATGCACTGATCACGTGGCTGATCATGCACTGATCACGCACTGATCACGTGGCTGATCATGCACTGATCACGTGGCTGATCATGCACTGATCACGTGACTGATCATGCACTGATCACGTGGCTGATCATGCACTGATCACGTGACTGATCATGCACTGATCACGTGACTGATCATGCACTGATCACGTGGCTATCATGCACTGCTCACGTGGCTGATCATGCCATGATCACGCAGCTACCATGTACTGGTCACATGACTGATCATGCACTGATCACGTGACTGATCATGCACTGATCACGTGGCTATCATGCACTACTCACGTGGCTGATCATGCAATGATCATGTAGCTACCATGTACAGGTCACGTGAATGATCATACACCCATCAGGTGACTGATCATGCACTGATCACGTGGCTATCATGCACTGATCACGAGACTGATCATGCACTGATCACGTCTATATCATGCACTGATCACATGACTGCCCATGCACTGATCACGTGGATGATCATACACTAATCATGTGACAGATCATGCACTGATCACGTGGCTGATCATGCACTGATACCGTGACTGAGCATGGACTGATCACATGACTATCATGTAGTGATCACGTGACTTAATGGCGCTGATCATGTGACTGATCATGCGCTGATCATGTTTGCTATCATACACTGATCATGTGCCTCTGGAGGCAATAAACAAAGAGCTGAGTAGGCACGAATCAAACAGTCAGCAGGCAATAATCATGGAACACAGGTGTGAGGAATCATGCTGCTCAGCTGGCAATAATCAAGCAGCTGAGCAGGCAGGAATTACGCAGCACAGCTGGCAATTGTCAAGCAGATGACAGGCAGGAATCGTGCAGCTCAGCTGGCAATTGTCAAGCAGATGAGCAGACAGTAATCACGCAGCTCAGCAGGCCCAGATCACGTGACTGAGCATGCACTGTTCACGTGGCTGATCATGCACTGATCACGTGACTGATCATGCACTGATCACGTGGCTATCATGCACTGATCACGTGGCTGATCATGCACTGATCACGTGCTACCATGCACTGATCACGTGACTGATCATGCACTGATCACGTGACTGATCATGCACTGATCACGTGGCTATCATGCACTGATCACGTGACTGATCATGCACTGTTCACGTCTATATCATGCACTGATCACATGACTGCATCATGCACTGATCACGTGGATGATCATACACTAATCATGTGACAGATCATGCACTGATCACGTGGCTGATCATGCACTGATACCGTGACTGAGCATGGACTGATCACATGACTATCATGTAGTGATCACGTGACTTAATGGCGCTGATCATGTGACTGATCATGCGCTGATCATGTTTGCTATCATACACTGATCATGTGCCTCTGGAGGCAATAAACAAAGAGCTGAGTAGGCACGAATCAAACAGTCAGCAGGCAATAATCATGGAACTCAGGTGTGAGGAATCATGCTGCTCAGCTGGCAATAATCAAGCAGCTGAGCAGGCAGGAATTACACAGCACAGCTGGCAATTGTCAAGCAGATGACAGGCAGGAATCGTGCAGCTCAGCTGGCAATTGTCAAGCAGATGAGCAGACAGTAATCACGCAGCTCAGCAGGCCCTGATCACGTGACTGAGCATGCACTGTTCACGTGGCTGATCATACACTGATCACGTGATGATCATGCACTGATCACTTGGATATCATGCACTGATCACGTGGCTGATCATACACTGTTCACGTGTCTGACCATGCACTGATCACGTGGCTGATCATACACTGCTCACGTAACTGATCATGCACTGATCACGTGGCTATCATGCACTGATCACGTGGCTGATCATGCACTGATCACGTGGCTGATCACACACCTGTCACGTGACATATCATGCACTGATCACGTGGCACTCATGCACTGATCACGTGGCTGATCATACTCTGCTCACGTAACTCATGCACACATCACGTGGCTATCATGCACTGCTCACGTGGCTGTCATGGAATGATCACGTAGCAACCATATACTGGTCACGTGACTGATCATGCACTGATCACGTAAATGATCATGCACTGATCACGTGACTGATCATGCACTGATCACGTGACTGATCATGCACTGATCACGTGGCTATCATGCACTGCTCACGTGGCTGATCATGCAACGATCACGTAGCAACCATGTACTGGTCACGTGACTGATCATGCACTGATCACGTAATTGATCATGCACTGATCACGTGGCTATCATGCACTGATCACGTGGCTGATCATGCAATGATCACGTAGCTATCATGCACTGATCACGTGACTGATCATGCACTGATCACGTGGCTGATCATGCACTGATCACGTGGCTGATCATGCACTGATCACGTAGCTATCATGCACTGATCACGTGACTGATCATGCACTGATCACGTAATTGATCATGCACTGATCACGTGGCTGATCATGCACTGATCACGTGGCTGATCATGCACTGATCACGTGACTGATCATGCACTGATCACGTCTGATCATGCACTGATCACGTGGCTATCATGCACTGATCACGTGGCTGATCATGCATGATCACGCAGCTACCATGTACTGGTCACATGACTGATCATGCACTGATCACGTGACTGATCATGCACTGATCACGTGGCTATCATGCACTACTCACGTGGCTGATCATGCAATGATCATGTAGCTACCATGTACAGGTCACGTGAATGATCATACACCCATCAGGTGACTGATCATGCACTGATCACGTGGCTATCATGCACTGATCACGAGACTGATCATGCACTGATCACGTCTATATCATGCACTGATCACATGACTGCCCATGCACTGATCACGTGGATGATCATACACTAATCATGTGACAGATCATGCACTGATCACGTGGCTGATCATGCACTGATACCGTGACTGAGCATGGACTGATCACATGACTATCATGTAGTGATCACGTGACTTAATGGCGCTGATCATGTGACTGATCATGCGCTGATCATGTTTGCTATCATACACTGATCATGTGCCTCTGGAGGCAATAAACAAAGAGCTGAGTAGGCACGAATCAAACAGTCAGCAGGCAATAATCATGGAACACAGGTGTGAGGAATCATGCTGCTCAGCTGGCAATAATCAAGCAGCTGAGCAGGCAGGAATTACGCAGCACAGCTGGCAATTGTCAAGCAGATGACAGGCAGGAATCGTGCAGCTCAGCTGGCAATTGTCAAGCAGATGAGCAGACAGTAATCACGCAGCTCAGCAGGCCCTGATCACGTGACTGAGCATGCACTGTTCACGTGGCTGATCATACACTGATCACGTGATGATCATGCACTGATCACTTGGATATCATGCACTGATCACGTGGCTGATCATGCACTGATCACGTGGCTGACCATGCACTGATCACGTGACTGATCATGCACTGATCACGTAACTGATCATGCACTGATCACGTGGCTGATCATGCACTGATCACGTGGCTGATCATGCACTGATCACGTGACTGATCATGCACTGATCACGTGGCTGATCATGCACTGATCACGTGGCTGATCATGCACTGATCACGTGGCTGATCATGCACTGATCACGTGGCTGATCATGCAATGATCATGTAGCTACCATGTACAGGTCACGTGAATGATCATACACCCATCAGGTGACTGATCATGCACTGATCACGTGGCTATCATGCACTGATCACGAGACTGATCATGCACTGATCACGTCTATATCATGCACTGATCACATGACTGCCCATGCACTGATCACGTGGATGATCATACACTAATCATGTGACAGATCATGCACTGATCACGTGGCTGATCATGCACTGATACCGTGACTGAGCATGGACTGATCACATGACTATCATGTAGTGATCACGTGACTTAATGGCGCTGATCATGTGACTGATCATGCGCTGATCATGTTTGCTATCATACACTGATCATGTGCCTCTGGAGGCAATAAACAAAGAGCTGAGTAGGCACGAATCAAACAGTCAGCAGGCAATAATCATGGAACTCAGGTGTGAGGAATCATGCTGCTCAGCTGGCAATAATCAAGCAGCTGAGCAGGCAGGAATTACGCAGCACAGCTGGCAATTGTCAAGCAGATGACAGGCAGGAATCGTGCAGCTCAGCTGGCAATTGTCAAGCAGATGAGCAGACAGTAATCACGCAGCTCAGCAGGCCCAGATCACGTGACTGAGCATGCACTGTTCACGTGGCTGATCATACACTGATCACGTGATGATCATGCACTGATCACTTGGATATCATGCACTGATCACGTGGCTGATCATACACTGTTCACGTGTCTGACCATGCACTGATCACGTGGCTGATCATACACTGCTCACGTAACTGATCATGCACTGATCACGTGGCTATCATGCACTGATCACGTGGCTGAACATGCACTGTTCACGTGGCTGATCACACACCTGTCACGTGACATATCATGCACTGATCACGTGGCACTCATGCACTGATCACGTGGCTGATCATACTCTGCTCACGTAACTCATGCACACATCACGTGGCTATCATGCACTGCTCACGTGGCTCGTCATGGAATGATCACGTAGCAACCATATACTGGTCACGTGACTGATCATGCACAGATCACGTAAATGATCATGCACTGTTCACGTGACTGATCATGTACTGATCACGTGACTGATCATGCACTGATCACGTGGCTATCATGCTCTGCTCACGTGGCTGATCATGCAACGATCACGTAGCAACCATGTACTGGTCACGTGACTGATCATGCACTGATCACGTAATTGATCATGCACTGATCACGTGGCTATCATGCACTGATCACGTGGCTGATCATGCACTGATCACGTAGCTATCATGCACTGATCACGTGACTGATCATGCACTGATCACGTAATTGATCATGCACTGATCACGTGGCTGATCATGCACTGATCACGTAGCTATCATGCACTGATCACGTGACTGATCATGCACTGATCACGTGACTGATCATGCACTGATCACGTGGCTGATCATGCACTGATCACGTGGCTGATCATGCACTGATCACGTGACTGATCATGCACTGATCACGTGTCTGATCATGCACTGATCACGTGGCTATCATGCACTGCTCACGTGGCTGATCATGCCATGATCACGCAGCTACCATGTACTGGTCACATGACTGATCATGCACTGATCACGTGACTGATCATGCAGTGATCACGTGGCTATCATGCACTACTCACGTGGCTGATCATGCAATGATCATGTAGCTACCATGTACAGGTCACGTGAATGATCATACACCCATCAGGTGACTGATCATGCACTGATCACGTGGCTATCATGCACTGATCACGAGACTGATCATGCACTGATCACGTCTATATCATGCACTGATCACATGACTGCCCATGCACTGATCACGTGGATGATCATACACTAATCTTGTGACAGATCATGCACTGATCACGTGGCTGATCATGCACTGATACCGTGACTGAGCATGGACTGATCACATGACTATCATGTAGTGATCACGTGACTTAATGGCGCTGATCATGTGACTGATCATGCGCTGATCATGTTTGCTATCATACACTGATCATGTGCCTCTGGAGGCAATAAACAAAGAGCTGAGTAGGCACGAATCAAACAGTCAGCAGGCAATAATCATGGAACTCAGGTGTGAGGAATCATGCTGCTCAGCTGGCAATAATCAAGCAGCTGAGCAGGCAGGAATTACGCAGCACAGCTGGCAATTGTCAAGCAGATGACAGGCAGGAATCGTGCAGCTCAGCTGGCAATTGTCAAGCAGATGAGCAGACAGTAATCACGCAGCTCAGCAGGCCCAGATCACGTGACTGAGCATGCACTGTTCACGTGGCTGATCATACACTGATCACGTGATGATCATGCACTGATCACTTGGATATCATGCACTGATCACGTGGCTGATCATACACTGTTCACGTGTCTGACCATGCACTGATCACGTGGCTGATCATACACTGCTCACGTAACTGATCATGCACTGATCACGTGGCTATCATGCACTGATCACGTGGCTGAACATGCACTGATCACGTGGCTGATCATGCACTGATCACGTGACTGATCATGCACTGATCACGTGGCTGATCATGCACTGATCACGTGACTGATCATGCACTGATCACGTGGCTATCATGCACTGATCACGTGGCTGATCATGCACTGATCACGTGACTGATCATGCACTGATCACGTGGCTGATCATGCACTGATCACGTGGCTGATCATGCACTGATCACGTGGCTGATCATGCACTGATCACGTGGCTGATCATGCACTGATCACGTGGCTGATCATGCACTGATCACGTGGCTGATCATGCACTGATCACGTGACTATCATGCACTGATCACGTGGCATCATGCACTGATCACGTGGCTGATCATGCACTGATCACGTGACTCATGCACTGATCACGTGGCTATCATGCACTGATCACGTGGCTGTCATGCACTGATCACGTAGCAATCATGCACTGATCACGTGACTGATCATGCACTGATCACGTGGCTGATCATGCACTGATCACGTGACTGATCATGCACTGATCACGTGACTGATCATGCACTGATCACGTGGCTATCATGCACTGATCACGTGGCTGATCATGCACTGATCACGTAGCTACCATGTACTGGTCACGTGACTGATCATGCACTGATCACGTGACTGATCATGCACTGATCACGTGGCTATCATGCACTGATCACGTGGCTGATCACACATGATCACGTGACTGATCATGCACTGATCACGTGGCTGATCATGCACTGATCACGTGGCTGATCATGCACTGATCACGTGGCTATCATGCACTGATCACGAGACTGATCATGCACTGATCACGTCTATATCATGCACTGATCACATGACTGCCCATGCACTGATCACGTGGATGATCATACACTAATCATGTGACAGATCATGCACTGATCACGTGGCTGATCATGCACTGATACCGTGACTGAGCATGGACTGATCACATGACTATCATGTAGTGATCACGTGACTTAATGGCGCTGATCATGTGACTGATCATGCACTGATCATGTTTGCTATCATACACTGATCATGTGCCTCTGGAGGCAATAAACAAAGAGCTGAGTAGGCACGAATCAAACAGTCAGCAGGCAATAATCATGGAACTCAGCTGTGAGGAATCATGCTGCTCAGCTGGCAATAATCAAGCAGCTGAGCAGGCAGGAATCGTGCAGCTCAGCTGGCACAGATCACGTGACTGAGCATGCACTGATCACGTGGCTGATCATACACTGATCACGTGATGATCATGCACTGATCACGTGGATATCATGCACTGATCACGTGGCTGATCATACACTGATCACGTGACTCATGCACTGATCACGTGGCTATCATGCACTGATCACGTGGCTGATCATGCACTGATCACGTAGCAACCATATACTGGTCACGTGACTGATCATGCACTGATCACGTGGCTGATCATGCACTGATCACGTGACTGATCATGCACTGATCACGTGACTGATCATGCACTGATCACGTGGCTATCATGCACTGCTCACGTGGCTGATCATGCAACGATCACGTAGCAACCATGTACTGGTCACGTGACTGATCATGCACTGATCACGTAATTGATCATGCACTGATCACGTGGCTCATCATGCACTGATCACGTGGCTGATCACACATGATCACGTGACTGATCATGCACTGATCACGTGGCTCTCATGCACTGATCACGTGGCTGTCATGCACTGATCACGTGGATATCATGCACTGATCACGTGGCTGATCACACACGTATCACATGACTGATCATGCACTGATCACGTGGCTATCATGCACTGATCACGTGGCTATCATGCACTGATCACGTGGCTGATCATGCAATGATCACGTAGCTACCATGTACTGGTCACGTGACTGATCATGCACTGATCACGTAATTGATCATGCACTGATCACGTGGCTGATCATGCACTGATCACGCACTGATCACGTGGCTGATCATGCACTGATCACGTGACTGATCATGCACTGATCACGTGGCTGATCATGCACTGATCACGTGGCTGATCATGCACTGATCACGTGGCTGATCATGCACTGATCACGTGACTGATCATGCACTGATCACGTGACTGATCATGCACTGATCACGTGGCTATCATGCACTGCTCACGTGGCTGATCATGCCATGATCACGCAGCTACCATGTACTGGTCACATGACTGATCATGCACTGATCACGTGACTGATCATGCAGTGATCACGTGGCTATCATGCACTACTCACGTGGCTGATCATGCAATGATCATGTAGCTACCATGTACAGGTCACGTGAATGATCATACACCCATCAGGTGACTGATCATGCACTGATCACGTGGCTATCATGCACTGATCACGAGACTGATCATGCACTGATCACGTCTATATCATGCACTGATCACATGACTGCCCATGCACTGATCACGTGGATGATCATACACTAATCTTGTGACAGATCATGCACTGATCACGTGGCTGATCATGCACTGATACCGTGACTGAGCATGGACTGATCACATGACTATCATGTAGTGATCACGTGACTTAATGGCGCTGATCATGTGACTGATCATGCGCTGATCATGTTTGCTATCATACACTGATCATGTGCCTCTGGAGGCAATAAACAAAGAGCTGAGTAGGCACGAATCAAACAGTCAGCAGGCAATAATCATGGAACTCAGGTGTGAGGAATCATGCTGCTCAGCTGGCAATAATCAAGCAGCTGAGCAGGCAGGAATTACGCAGCACAGCTGGCAATTGTCAAGCAGATGACAGGCAGGAATCGTGCAGCTCAGCTGGCAATTGTCAAGCAGATGAGCAGACAGTAATCACGCAGCTCAGCAGGCCCAGATCACGTGACTGAGCATGCACTGTTCACGTGGCTGATCATACACTGATCACGTGATGATCATGCACTGATCACTTGGATATCATGCACTGATCACGTGGCTGATCATACACTGTTCACGTGTCTGACCATGCACTGATCACGTGGCTGATCATACACTGCTCACGTAACTGATCATGCACTGATCACGTGGCTATCATGCACTGATCACGTGGCTGAACATGCACTGTTCACGTGGCTGATCACACACCTGTCACGTGACATATCATGCACTGATCACGTGGCACTCATGCACTGATCACGTGGCTGATCATACTCTGCTCACGTAACTCATGCACACATCACGTGGCTATCATGCACTGCTCACGTGGCTGTCATGCACTGATCACGTGGATATCATGCACTGATCACGTGGCTGATCACACACGATCACGTGACTGATCATGCACTGATCACGTGGCTGATCATGCACTGATCACGTGGCTATCATGCACTGATCACGTGGCTGATCATGCAATGATCACGTAGCTACCATGTACTGGTCACGTGACTGATCATGCACTGATCACGTAATTGATCATGCACTGATCACGTGGCTGATCATGCACTGATCACGTGGCTGATCATACACTGATCACGTGACTGATCATGCACTGATCACGTGACTGATCATGCACTGATCACGTGGCTATCATGCACTGATCACGTGGCTGACATACACTGATCACGTGCCTGATCATGCACTGATCACGTGGCTGATCATGCACTGATCACGTGACTGATCATGCACTGATCACGTGTCTGATCATGCACTGATCACGTGGCTATCATGCACTGCTCACGTGGCTGATCATGCCATGATCACGCAGCTACCATGTACTGGTCACATGACTGATCATGCACTGATCACGTGACTGATCATGCAGTGATCACGTGGCTATCATGCACTACTCACGTGGCTGATCATGCAATGATCATGTAGCTACCATGTACAGGTCACGTGAATGATCATACACCCATCAGGTGACTGATCATGCACTGATCACGTGGCTATCATGCACTGATCACGAGACTGATCATGCACTGATCACGTCTATATCATGCACTGATCACATGACTGCCCATGCACTGATCACGTGGATGATCATACACTAATCTTGTGACAGATCATGCACTGATCACGTGGCTGATCATGCACTGATACCGTGACTGAGCATGGACTGATCACATGACTATCATGTAGTGATCACGTGACTTAATGGCGCTGATCATGTGACTGATCATGCGCTGATCATGTTTGCTATCATACACTGATCATGTGCCTCTGGAGGCAATAAACAAAGAGCTGAGTAGGCACGAATCAAACAGTCAGCAGGCAATAATCATGGAACTCAGGTGTGAGGAATCATGCTGCTCAGCTGGCAATAATCAAGCAGCTGAGCAGGCAGGAATCGTGCAGCTCAGCTGGCAATTGTCAAGCAGATGAGCAGACAGTAATCACGCAGCTCAGCAGGCCCAGATCACGTGACTGAGCATGCACTGTTCACGTGGCTGATCATACACTGATCACGTGATGATCATGCACTGATCACTTGGATATCATGCACTGATCACGTGGCTGATCATACACTGTTCACGTGTCTGACCATGCACTGATCACGTGGCTGATCATACACTGCTCACGTAACTGATCATGCACTGATCACGTGGCTATCATGCACTGATCACGTGGCTGAACATGCACTGTTCACGTGGCTGATCACACACCTGTCACGTGACATATCATGCACTGATCACGTGGCACTCATGCACTGATCACGTGGCTGATCATACTCTGCTCACGTAACTCATGCACACATCACGTGGCTATCATGCACTGCTCACGTGGCTCGTCATGGAATGATCACGTAGCAACCATATACTGGTCACGTGACTGATCATGCAAAGATCACGTAAATGATCATGCACTGTTCACGTGACTGATCATGTACTGATCACGTGACTGATCATGCACTGATCACGTGGCTATCATGCTCTGCTCACGTGGCTGATCATGCAACGATCACGTAGCAACCATGTACTGGTCACGTGACTGATCATGCACTGATCACGTAATTGATCCTGCACTGATCACGTGGCTCATCATGCACTGATCACGTGGCTGATCACACATGTATCACGTGACTGATCATGCACTGATCACGTGGCTCTCATGCACTGATCACGTGGCTGTCATGCACTGATCACGTGGATATCATGCACTGATCACGTGGCTGATCACACACGTATCACATGACTGATCATGCACTGATCACGTGGCTATCATGCACTGATCACGTGGCTATCATGCACTGATCACGTGGCTGATCATGCAATGATCACGTAGCTACCATGTACTGGTCACGTGACTGATCATGCACTGATCACGTAATTGATCATGCACTGATCACGTGGCTGATCATGCACTGATCACGTGGCTGATCATACACTGATCACATGACTGATCATGCACTGATCACGTGACTGATCATGCACTGATCACGTGGCTGATCATGCACTGATCACGTGGCTGATCATGCACTGATCACGTGACTGATCATGCACTGATCACGTGTCTGATCATGCACTGATCACGTGGCTATCATGCACTGCTCACGTGGCTGATCATGCCATGATCACGCAGCTACCATGTACTGGTCACATGACTGATCATGCACTGATCACGTGACTGATCATGCAGTGATCACGTGGCTATCATGCACTACTCACGTGGCTGATCATGCAATGATCATGTAGCTACCATGTACAGGTCACGTGAATGATCATACACCCATCAGGTGACTGATCATGCACTGATCACGTGGCTATCATGCACTGATCACGAGACTGATCATGCACTGATCACGTCTATATCATGCACTGATCACATGACTGCCCATGCACTGATCACGTGGATGATCATACACTAATCTTGTGACAGATCATGCACTGATCACGTGGCTGATCATGCACTGATACCGTGACTGAGCATGGACTGATCACATGACTATCATGTAGTGATCACGTGACTTAATGGCGCTGATCATGTGACTGATCATGCGCTGATCATGTTTGCTATCATACACTGATCATGTGCCTCTGGAGGCAATAAACAAAGAGCTGAGTAGGCACGAATCAAACAGTCAGCAGGCAATAATCATGGAACTCAGGTGTGAGGAATCATGCTGCTCAGCTGGCAATAATCAAGCAGCTGAGCAGGCAGGAATTACGCAGCACAGCTGGCAATTGTCAAGCAGATGACAGGCAGGAATCGTGCAGCTCAGCTGGCAATTGTCAAGCAGATGAGCAGACAGTAATCACGCAGCTCAGCAGGCCCAGATCACGTGACTGAGCATGCACTGTTCACGTGGCTGATCATACACTGATCACGTGATGATCATGCACTGATCACTTGGATATCATGCACTGATCACGTGGCTGATCATACACTGTTCACGTGTCTGACCATGCACTGATCACGTGGCTGATCATACACTGCTCACGTAACTGATCATGCACTGATCACGTGGCTATCATGCACTGATCACGTGGCTGAACATGCACTGATCACGTGGCTGATCACACACTGATCACGTGACTGATCATGCACTGATCACGTGGCTGATCATATGCACTGATCACGTAACTGATCATGCACTGATCACGTGGCTATCATGCACTGATCACGTGGCTGATCATGCACTGATCACGTGACTGATCATGCACTGATCACGTGGCTGATCATGCACTGATCACGTGGCTGATCATGCACTGATCACGTGGCTGATCATGCACTGATCACGTGGCTGATCATGCACTGATCACGTGGCTGATCATGCACTGATCACGTGGCTGATCATGCACTGATCACGTGACATATCATGCACTGATCACGTGGCATCATGCACTGATCACGTGGCTGATCATGCACTGATCACGTGACTCATGCACTGATCACGTGGCTATCATGCACTGATCACGTGGCTGTCATGCAATGATCACGTAGCAACCATATACTGATCACGTGACTGATCATGCACTGATCACGTGGCTGATCATGCACTGATCACGTGACTGATCATGCACTGATCACGTGACTGATCATGCACTGATCACGTGGCTATCATGCACTGATCACGTGGCTGATCATGCACTGATCACGTAGCTACCATGTACTGGTCACGTGACTGATCATGCACTGATCACGTGACTGATCATGCACTGATCACGTGGCTGATCATGCACTGATCACGTGGCTGATCACACATGATCACGTGACTGATCATGCACTGATCACGTGGCTGATCATGCACTGATCACGTGGCTGATCATGCACTGATCACGTGGCTATCATGCACTGATCACGTGACTGATCATGCACTGATCACGTCTATATCATGCACTGATCACATGACTGCCCATGCACTGATCACGTGGATGATCATACACTAATCATGTGACAGATCATGCACTGATCACGTGGCTGATCATGCACTGATACCGTGACTGAGCATGGACTGATCACATGACTATCATGTAGTGATCACGTGACTTAATGGCGCTGATCATGTGACTGATCATGCACTGATCATGTTTGCTATCATACACTGATCATGTGCCTCTGGAGGCAATAAACAAAGAGCTGAGTAGGCACGAATCAAACAGTCAGCAGGCAATAATCATGGAACTCAGCTGTGAGGAATCATGCTGCTCAGCTGGCAATAATCAAGCAGCTGAGCAGGCAGGAATCGTGCAGCTCAGCTGGCACAGATCACGTGACTGAGCATGCACTGATCACGTGGCTGATCATGCACTGATCACGTGATGATCATGCACTGATCACGTGGCTATCATGCACTGATCACGTGGCTGATCATACACTGATCACGTGACTCATGCACTGATCACGTGGCTATCATGCACTGATCACGTGGCTGATCATGCACTGATCACGTGGCAACCATATACTGGTCACGTGACTGATCATGCACTGATCACGTGGCTGATCATGCACTGATCACGTGACTGATCATGCACTGATCACGTGACTGATCATGCACTGATCACGTGGCTATCATGCACTGCTCACGTGGCTGATCATGCACGATCACGTAGCAACCATGTACTGGTCACGTGACTGATCATGCACTGATCACGTAATTGATCATGCACTGATCACGTGGCTGATCATGCACTGATCACGTGGCTGATCACACATGATCACGTGACTGATCATGCACTGATCACGTGGCTCTCATGCACTGATCACGTGGCTGTCATGCACTGATCACGTGGATATCATGCACTGATCACGTGGCTGATCACACACGTATCACATGACTGATCATGCACTGATCACGTGGCTATCATGCACTGATCACGTGGCTATCATGCACTGATCACGTGGCTGATCATGCAATGATCACGTAGCTACCATGTACTGGTCACGTGACTGATCATGCACTGATCACGTAATTGATCATGCACTGATCACGTGGCTGATCATGCACTGATCACGCACTGATCACGTGGCTGATCATGCACTGATCACGTGACTGATCATGCACTGATCACGTGGCTGATCATGCACTGATCACGTGACTGATCATGCACTGATCACGTGGCTGATCATGCACTGATCACGTGACTGATCATGCACTGATCACGTGACTGATCATGCACTGATCACGTGGCTATCATGCACTGCTCACGTGGCTGATCATGCCATGATCACGCAGCTACCATGTACTGGTCACATGACTGATCATGCACTGATCACGTGACTGATCATGCAGTGATCACGTGGCTATCATGCACTACTCACGTGGCTGATCATGCAATGATCATGTAGCTACCATGTACAGGTCACGTGAATGATCATACACCCATCAGGTGACTGATCATGCACTGATCACGTGGCTATCATGCACTGATCACGAGACTGATCATGCACTGATCACGTCTATATCATGCACTGATCACATGACTGCCCATGCACTGATCACGTGGATGATCATACACTAATCTTGTGACAGATCATGCACTGATCACGTGGCTGATCATGCACTGATACCGTGACTGAGCATGGACTGATCACATGACTATCATGTAGTGATCACGTGACTTAATGGCGCTGATCATGTGACTGATCATGCGCTGATCATGTTTGCTATCATACACTGATCATGTGCCTCTGGAGGCAATAAACAAAGAGCTGAGTAGGCACGAATCAAACAGTCAGCAGGCAATAATCATGGAACTCAGGTGTGAGGAATCATGCTGCTCAGCTGGCAATAATCAAGCAGCTGAGCAGGCAGGAATTACGCAGCACAGCTGGCAATTGTCAAGCAGATGACAGGCAGGAATCGTGCAGCTCAGCTGGCAATTGTCAAGCAGATGAGCAGACAGTAATCACGCAGCTCAGCAGGCCCAGATCACGTGACTGAGCATGCACTGTTCACGTGGCTGATCATACACTGATCACGTGACTGATCATGCACTGATCACGTGGCTATCATGCACTGATCACGTGGCTGATCATGCACTGATCACGTGCTGACCATGCACTGATCACGTGACTGATCATGCACTGATCACGTAACTGATCATGCACTGATCACGTGGCTATCATGCACTGATCACGTGGCTGATCACACATGTGTCACGTGACTGATCATGCACTGATCACGTGGCTATCATGCACTGATCACGTGGCTGTCATGCACTGATCACGTGGATATCATGCACTGATCACGTGGCTGATCACACACGATCACGTGACTGATCATGCACTGATCACGTGGCTATCATGCACTGATCACGTGGCTATCATGCACTGATCACGTGGCTGATCATGCAATGATCACGTAGCTACCATGTACTGGTCACGTGACTGATCATGCACTGATCACGTAATTGATCATGCACTGATCACGTGGCTGATCATGCACTGATCACGTGGCTGATCATGCACTGATCACGTAACTGATCATGCACTGATCACGTGACTGATCATGCACTGATCACGTGGCTATCATGCACTGATCACGTGGCTGACATACACTGATCACGTGCCTGATCATGCACTGATCACGTGGCTGATCATGCACTGATCACGTGACTGATCATGCACTGATCACGTGTCTGATCATGCACTGATCACGTGGCTATCATGCACTGCTCACGTGGCTGATCATGCCATGATCACGCAGCTACCATGTACTGGTCACATGACTGATCATGCACTGATCACGTGACTGATCATGCAGTGATCACGTGGCTATCATGCACTACTCACGTGGCTGATCATGCAATGATCATGTAGCTACCATGTACAGGTCACGTGAATGATCATACACCCATCAGGTGACTGATCATGCACTGATCACGTGGCTATCATGCACTGATCACGAGACTGATCATGCACTGATCACGTCTATATCATGCACTGATCACATGACTGCCCATGCACTGATCACGTGGATGATCATACACTAATCTTGTGACAGATCATGCACTGATCACGTGGCTGATCATGCACTGATACCGTGACTGAGCATGGACTGATCACATGACTATCATGTAGTGATCACGTGACTTAATGGCGCTGATCATGTGACTGATCATGCGCTGATCATGTTTGCTATCATACACTGATCATGTGCCTCTGGAGGCAATAAACAAAGAGCTGAGTAGGCACGAATCAAACAGTCAGCAGGCAATAATCATGGAACTCAGGTGTGAGGAATCATGCTGCTCAGCTGGCAATAATCAAGCAGCTGAGCAGGCAGGAATTACGCAGCACAGCTGGCAATTGTCAAGCAGATGACAGGCAGGAATCGTGCAGCTCAGCTGGCAATTGTCAAGCAGATGAGCAGACAGTAATCACGCAGCTCAGCAGGCCCAGATCACGTGACTGAGCATGCACTGATCACGTGGCTGATCATACACTGATCACGTGACTGATCATGCACTGATCACGTGGCTATCATGCACTGATCACGTGGCTGATCATGCACTGTTCACGTGGCTGATCACACACTGTCACGTGACTATCATGCACTGATCACGTGGCACTCATGCACTGATCACGTGGCTGATCATACACTGCTCACGTAACTCATGCACACATCACGTGGCTATCATGCACTGCTCACGTGGCTGTCATGCAATGATCACGTAGCAACCATATACTGGTCACGTGACTGATCATGCACTGATCACGTAAATGATCATGCACTGATCACGTGACTGATCATGCACTGATCACGTGACTGATCATGCACTGATCACGTGGCTATCATGCACTGCTCACGTGGCTGATCATGCAACGATCACGTAGCAACCATGTACTGGTCACGTGACTGATCATGCACTGATCACGTAATTGATCATGCACTGATCACGTGGCTCATCATGCACTGATCACGTGGCTGATCACACATGATCACGTGACTGATCATGCACTGATCACGTGGCTATCATGCACTGATCACGTGGCTGTCATGCACTGATCACGTGGCTGATCATGCACTGATCACGTAGCTATCATGCACTGATCACGTGACTGATCATGCACTGATCACGTGACTGATCATGCACTGATCACGTGGCTATCATGCACTGATCACGTGGCTGATCATGCACTGATCACGTGACTGATCATGCACTGATCACGTGGCTGATCATGCACTGATCACGTGACTGATCATGCACTGATCACGTGGCTGATCATGCACTGATCACGTGACTGATCATGCACTGATCACGTGACTGATCATGCACTGATCACGTGGCTATCATGCACTGATCACGTGGCTGATCATGCATGATCACGCAGCTACCATGTACTGATCACATGACTGATCATGCACTGATCACGTGACTGATCATGCACTGATCACGTGGCTATCATGCACTGATCACGTGGCTGATCATGCAATGATCATGTAGCTACCATGTACTGGTCACGTGAATGATCATGCACTGATCACGTGACTGATCATGCACTGATCACGTGGCTATCATGCACTGATCACGTGACTGATCATGCACTGATCACGTCTATATCATGCACTGATCACGTGACTGATCATGCACTGATCACGTGGATGATCATACACTGATCACGTGACTGATCATGCACTGATCACGTGGCTGATCATGCACTGATCACGTGACTGATCATGCACTGATCACGTGTCTGATCATGCACTGATCACGTGGCTATCATGCACTGCTCACGTGGCTGATCATGCCATGATCACGCAGCTACCATGTACTGGTCACATGACTGATCATGCACTGATCACGTGACTGATCATGCAGTGATCACGTGGCTATCATGCACTACTCACGTGGCTGATCATGCAATGATCATGTAGCTACCATGTACAGGTCACGTGAATGATCATACACCCATCAGGTGACTGATCATGCACTGATCACGTGGCTATCATGCACTGATCACGAGACTGATCATGCACTGATCACGTCTATATCATGCACTGATCACATGACTGCCCATGCACTGATCACGTGGATGATCATACACTAATCATGTGACAGATCATGCACTGATCACGTGGCTGATCATGCACTGATACCGTGACTGAGCATGGACTGATCACATGACTATCATGTAGTGATCACGTGACTTAATGGCGCTGATCATGTGACTGATCATGCGCTGATCATGTTTGCTATCATACACTGATCATGTGCCTCTGGAGGCAATAAACAAAGAGCTGAGTAGGCACGAATCAAACAGTCAGCAGGCAATAATCATGGAACTCAGGTGTGAGGAATCATGCTGCTCAGCTGGCAATAATCAAGCAGCTGAGCAGGCAGGAATTACGCAGCACAGCTGGCAATTGTCAAGCAGATGACAGGCAGGAATCGTGCAGCTCAGCTGGCAATTGTCAAGCAGATGAGCAGACAGTAATCACGCAGCTCAGCAGGCCCAGATCACGTGACTGAGCATGCACTGTTCACGTGGCTGATCATACACTGATCACGTGATGATCATGCACTGATCACTTGGATATCATGCACTGATCACGTGGCTGATCATACACTGTTCACGTGTCTGACCATGCACTGATCACGTGGCTGATCATACACTGCTCACGTAACTGATCATGCACTGATCACGTGGCTATCATGCACTGATCACGTGGCTGAACATGCACTGTTCACGTGGCTGATCACACACCTGTCACGTGACATATCATGCACTGATCACGTGGCACTCATGCACTGATAACGTGGCTGATCATACTCTGCTCACGTAACTCATGCACACATCACGTGGCTATCATGCACTGATCACGTGGCTGTCATGCACTGATCACGTGGATATCATGCACTGATCACGTGGCTGATCACACACGATCACGTGACTGATCATGCACTGATCACGTGGCTGATCATGCACTGATCACGTGGCTATCATGCACTGATCACGTGGCTGATCATGCAATGATCACGTAGCTACCATGTACTGGTCACGTGACTGATCATGCACTGATCACGTAATTGATCATGCACTGATCACGTGGCTGATCATGCACTGATCACGTGGCTGATCATGCACTGATCACGTGACTGATCATGCACTGATCACGTGACTGATCATGCACTGATCACGTGGCTATCATGCACTGATCACGTGGCTGATCATGCACTGATCACGTGCCTGATCATGCACTGATCACGTGGCTGATCATGCACTGATCACGTGACTGATCATGCACTGATCACGTGTCTGATCATGCACTGATCACGTGGCTATCATGCACTGCTCACGTGGCTGATCATGCCATGATCACGCAGCTACCATGTACTGGTCACATGACTGATCATGCACTGATCACGTGACTGATCATGCAGTGATCACGTGGCTATCATGCACTACTCACGTGGCTGATCATGCAATGATCATGTAGCTACCATGTACAGGTCACGTGAATGATCATACACCCATCAGGTGACTGATCATGCACTGATCACGTGGCTATCATGCACTGATCACGAGACTGATCATGCACTGATCACGTCTATATCATGCACTGATCACATGACTGCCCATGCACTGATCACGTGGATGATCATACACTAATCTTGTGACAGATCATGCACTGATCACGTGGCTGATCATGCACTGATACCGTGACTGAGCATGGACTGATCACATGACTATCATGTAGTGATCACGTGACTTAATGGCGCTGATCATGTGACTGATCATGCGCTGATCATGTTTGCTATCATACACTGATCATGTGCCTCTGGAGGCAATAAACAAAGAGCTGAGTAGGCACGAATCAAACAGTCAGCAGGCAATAATCATGGAACTCAGGTGTGAGGAATCATGCTGCTCAGCTGGCAATAATCAAGCAGCTGAGCAGGCAGGAATCGTGCAGCTCAGCTGGCAATTGTCAAGCAGATGAGCAGACAGTAATCACGCAGCTCAGCAGGCCCAGATCACGTGACTGAGCATGCACTGTTCACGTGGCTGATCATACACTGATCACGTGATGATCATGCACTGATCACTTGGATATCATGCACTGATCACGTGGCTGATCATACACTGTTCACGTGTCTGACCATGCACTGATCACGTGGCTGATCATACACTGCTCACGTAACTGATCATGCACTGATCACGTGGCTATCATGCACTGATCACGTGGCTGAACATGCACTGTTCACGTGGCTGATCACACACCTGTCACGTGACATATCATGCACTGATCACGTGGCACTCATGCACTGATCACGTGGCTGATCATACTCTGCTCACGTAACTCATGCACACATCACGTGGCTATCATGCACTGCTCACGTGGCTCGTCATGGAATGATCACGTAGCAACCATATACTGGTCACGTGACTGATCATGCAAAGATCACGTAAATGATCATGCACTGTTCACGTGACTGATCATGTACTGATCACGTGACTGATCATGCACTGATCACGTGGCTATCATGCTCTGCTCACGTGGCTGATCATGCAACGATCACGTAGCAACCATGTACTGGTCACGTGACTGATCATGCACTGATCACGTAATTGATCCTGCACTGATCACGTGGCTCATCATGCACTGATCACGTGGCTGATCACACATGTATCACGTGACTGATCATGCACTGATCACGTGGCTCTCATGCACTGATCACGTGGCTGTCATGCACTGATCACGTGGATATCATGCACTGATCACGTGGCTGATCACACACGTATCACATGACTGATCATGCACTGATCACGTGGCTATCATGCACTGATCACGTGGCTATCATGCACTGATCACGTGGCTGATCATGCAATGATCACGTAGCTACCATGTACTGGTCACGTGACTGATCATGCACTGATCACGTAATTGATCATGCACTGATCACGTGGCTGATCATGCACTGATCACGTGGCTGATCATGCACTGATCACGTGACTGATCATGCACTGATCACGTGACTGATCATGCACTGATCACGTGGCTGATCATGCACTGATCACGTGGCTGATCATGCACTGATCACGTGACTGATCATGCACTGATCACGTGTCTGATCATGCACTGATCACGTGGCTATCATGCACTGATCACGTGGCTGATCATGCATGATCACGCAGCTATCATGTACTGGTCACATGACTGATCATGCACTGATCACGTGACTGATCATGCACTGATCACGTGGCTATCATGCACTATCACGTGGCTGATCATGCAATGATCACGTAGCTACCATGTACTGGTCACGTGACTGATCATACACTGATCACGTGACTGATCATGCACTGATCACGTGGCTATCATGCACTGATCACGTGACTGATCATGCACTGATCACGTGATATCATGCACTGATCACATGACTGATCATGCACTGATCACGTGGATGATCATACACTGATCACGTGACAGATCATGCACTGATCACGTGGCTGATCATGCACTGATCACGTGGCTGATCATGCACTGATCACGTAGCTATCATGTACTGATCACGTGACTGATCATGCACTGATCACGTAATTGATCATGCACTGATCACGTGGCTGATCATGCACTGATCACGTGGCTGATCATACACTGATCACGTAACTGATCATGCACTGATCACGTGACTGATCATGCACTGATCACGTGGCTATCATGCACTGATCACGTGGCTGATCATGCACTGATCACGTGGCTGATCATGCACTGATCACGTGGCTGATCATGCACTGATCACGTGACTGATCATGCACTGATCACGTGGCTGATCATGCACTGATCACGTGACTGATCATGCACTGATCACGTGACTGATCATGCACTGATCACGTGGCTATCATGCACTGCTCACGTGGCTGATCATGCCATGATCACGCAGCTACCATGTACTGGTCACATGACTGATCATGCACTGATCACGTGACTGATCATGCACTGATCACGTGGCTATCATGCACTACTCACGTGGCTGATCATGCAATGATCATGTAGCTACCATGTACAGGTCACGTGAATGATCATACACCCATCAGGTGACTGATCATGCACTGATCACGTGGCTATCATGCACTGATCACGAGACTGATCATGCACTGATCACGTCTATATCATGCACTGATCACATGACTGCCCATGCACTGATCACGTGGATGATCATACACTAATCTTGTGACAGATCATGCACTGATCACGTGGCTGATCATGCACTGATACCGTGACTGAGCATGGACTGATCACATGACTATCATGTAGTGATCACGTGACTTAATGGCGCTGATCATGTGACTGATCATGCGCTGATCATGTTTGCTATCATACACTGATCATGTGCCTCTGGAGGCAATAAACAAAGAGCTGAGTAGGCACGAATCAAACAGTCAGCAGGCAATAATCATGGAACTCAGGTGTGAGGAATCATGCTGCTCAGCTGGCAATAATCAAGCAGCTGAGCAGGCAGGAATTACGCAGCACAGCTGGCAATTGTCAAGCAGATGACAGGCAGGAATCGTGCAGCTCAGCTGGCAATTGTCAAGCAGATGAGCAGACAGTAATCACGCAGCTCAGCAGGCCCAGATCACGTGACTGAGCATGCACTGATCACGTGGCTGATCATACACTGATCACGTGACTGATCATGCACTGATCACGTGGCTATCATGCACTGATCACGTGGCTGATCATGCACTGATCACGTGGCTGATCATGCACTGTCACGTGACTATCATGCACTGATCACGTGGCATCATGCACTGATCACGTGGCTGATCATACACTGATCACGTGACTCATGCACTGATCACGTGGCTATCATGCACTGATCACGTGGCTGTCATGCACTGATCACGTAGCAACCATATACTGGTCACGTGACTGATCATGCACTGATCACGTAAATGATCATGCACTGATCACGTGACTGATCATGCACTGATCACGTGACTGATCATGCACTGATCACGTGGCTATCATGCACTGCTCACGTGGCTGATCATGCAACGATCACGTAGCAACCATGTACTGGTCACGTGACTGATCATGCACTGATCACGTAATTGATCATGCACTGATCACGTGGCTGATCATGCACTGATCACGTGGCTGATCACACATGATCACGTGACTGATCATGCACTGATCACGTGGCTATCATGCACTGATCACGTGGCTGTCATGCACTGATCACGTGGCTGATCATGCACTGATCACGTGGCTGATCATGCACTGATCACGTGACTGATCATGCACTGATCACGTGACTGATCATGCACTGATCACGTGGCTATCATGCACTGATCACGTGGCTGATCATGCACTGATCACGTGACTGATCATGCACTGATCACGTGGCTGATCATGCACTGATCACGTGACTGATCATGCACTGATCACGTGGCTGATCATGCACTGATCACGTGACTGATCATGCACTGATCACGTGACTGATCATGCACTGATCACGTGGCTATCATGCACTGATCACGTGGCTGATCATGCATGATCACGCAGCTATCATGCACTGATCACGTGACTGATCATGCACTGATCACGTGACTGATCATGCACTGATCACGTGGCTATCATGCACTGATCACGTGGCTGATCATGCAATGATCACGTAGCTACCATGTACTGGTCACGTGACTGATCATGCACTGATCACGTGACTGATCATGCACTGATCACGTGGCTGATCATGCACTGATCACGTGACTGATCATGCACTGATCACGTCTGATCATGCACTGATCACGTGACTGATCATGCACTGATCACGTGGCTGATCATGCACTGATCACGTGACTGATCATGCACTGATCACGTGGCTGATCATGCACTGATCACGTGACTGATCATGCACTGATCACGTGTCTGATCATGCACTGATCACGTGGCTATCATGCACTGCTCACGTGGCTGATCATGCCATGATCACGCAGCTACCATGTACTGGTCACATGACTGATCATGCACTGATCACGTGACTGATCATGCAGTGATCACGTGGCTATCATGAACTACTCACGTGGCTGATCATGCAATGATCATGTAGCTACCATGTACAGGTCACGTGAATGATCATACACCCATCAGGTGACTGATCATGCACTGATCACGTGGCTATCATGCACTGATCACGAGACTGATCATGCACTGTTCACGTCTATATCATGCACTGATCACATGACTGCCCATGCACTGATCACGTGGATGATCATACACTAATCTTGTGACAGATCATGCACTGATCACGTGGCTGATCATGCACTGATACCGTGACTGAGCATGGACTGATCACATGACTATCATGTAGTGATCACGTGACTTAATGGCGCTGATCATGTGACTGATCATGCGCTGATCATGTTTGCTATCATACACTGATCATGTGCCTCTGGAGGCAATAAACAAAGAGCTGAGTAGGCACGAATCAAACAGTCAGCAGGCAATAATCATGGAACTCAGGTGTGAGGAATCATGCTGCTCAGCTGGCAATAATCAAGCAGCTGAGCAGGCAGGAATTACGCAGCACAGCTGGCAATTGTCAAGCAGATGACAGGCAGGAATCGTGCAGCTCAGCTGGCAATTGTCAAGCAGATGAGCAGACAGTAATCACGCAGCTCAGCAGGCCCAGATCACGTGACTGAGCATGCACTGTTCACGTGGCTGATCATACACTGATCACGTGATGATCATGCACTGATCACTTGGATATCATGCACTGATCACGTGGCTGATCATACACTGTTCACGTGTCTGACCATGCACTGATCACGTGGCTGATCATACACTGCTCACGTAACTGATCATGCACTGATCACGTGGCTATCATGCACTGATCACGTGGCTGAACATGCACTGTTCACGTGGCTGATCACACACCTGTCACGTGACATATCATGCACTGATCACGTGGCACTCATGCACTGATCACGTGGCTGATCATACTCTGCTCACGTAACTCATGCACACATCACGTGGCTATCATGCACTGCTCACGTGGCTGTCATGCACTGATCACGTGGATATCATGCACTGATCACGTGGCTGATCACACACGATCACGTGACTGATCATGCACTGATCACGTGGCTGATCATGCACTGATCACGTGGCTATCATGCACTGATCACGTGGCTGATCATGCAATGATCACGTAGCTACCATGTACTGGTCACGTGACTGATCATGCACTGATCACGTAATTGATCATGCACTGATCACGTGGCTGATCATGCACTGATCACGTGGCTGATCATGCACTGATCACGTAACTGATCATGCACTGATCACGTGACTGATCATGCACTGATCACGTGGCTATCATGCACTGATCACGTGGCTGACATACACTGATCACGTGCCTGATCATGCACTGATCACGTGGCTGATCATGCACTGATCACGTGACTGATCATGCACTGATCACGTGTCTGATCATGCACTGATCACGTGGCTATCATGCACTGCTCACGTGGCTGATCATGCCATGATCACGCAGCTACCATGTACTGGTCACATGACTGATCATGCACTGATCACGTGACTGATCATGCAGTGATCACGTGGCTATCATGCACTACTCACGTGGCTGATCATGCAATGATCATGTAGCTACCATGTACAGGTCACGTGAATGATCATACACCCATCAGGTGACTGATCATGCACTGATCACGTGGCTATCATGCACTGATCACGAGACTGATCATGCACTGTTCACGTCTATATCATGCACTGATCACATGACTGCCCATGCACTGATCACGTGGATGATCATACACTAATCTTGTGACAGATCATGCACTGATCACGTGGCTGATCATGCACTGATACCGTGACTGAGCATGGACTGATCACATGACTATCATGTAGTGATCACGTGACTTAATGGCGCTGATCATGTGACTGATCATGCGCTGATCATGTTTGCTATCATACACTGATCATGTGCCTCTGGAGGCAATAAACAAAGAGCTGAGTAGGCACGAATCAAACAGTCAGCAGGCAATAATCATGGAACTCAGGTGTGAGGAATCATGCTGCTCAGCTGGCAATAATCAAGCAGCTGAGCAGGCAGGAATCGTGCAGCTCAGCTGGCAATTGTCAAGCAGATGAGCAGACAGTAATCACGCAGCTCAGCAGGCCCAGATCACGTGACTGAGCATGCACTGTTCACGTGGCTGATCATACACTGATCACGTGATGATCATGCACTGATCACTTGGATATCATGCACTGATCACGTGGCTGATCATACACTGTTCACGTGTCTGACCATGCACTGATCACGTGGCTGATCATACACTGCTCACGTAACTGATCATGCACTGATCACGTGGCTATCATGCACTGATCACGTGGCTGAACATGCACTGTTCACGTGGCTGATCACACACCTGTCACGTGACATATCATGCACTGATCACGTGGCACTCATGCACTGATCACGTGGCTGATCATACTCTGCTCACGTAACTCATGCACACATCACGTGGCTATCATGCACTGCTCACGTGGCTCGTCATGGAATGATCACGTAGCAACCATATACTGGTCACGTGACTGATCATGCAAAGATCACGTAAATGATCATGCACTGTTCACGTGACTGATCATGTACTGATCACGTGACTGATCATGCACTGATCACGTGGCTATCATGCTCTGCTCACGTGGCTGATCATGCAACGATCACGTAGCAACCATGTACTGGTCACGTGACTGATCATGCACTGATCACGTAATTGATCCTGCACTGATCACGTGGCTCATCATGCACTGATCACGTGGCTGATCACACATGTATCACGTGACTGATCATGCACTGATCACGTGGCTCTCATGCACTGATCACGTGGCTGTCATGCACTGATCACGTGGATATCATGCACTGATCACGTGGCTGATCACACACGTATCACATGACTGATCATGCACTGATCACGTGGCTATCATGCACTGATCACGTGGCTATCATGCACTGATCACGTGGCTGATCATGCAATGATCACGTAGCTACCATGTACTGGTCACGTGACTGATCATGCACTGATCACGTAATTGATCATGCACTGATCACGTGGCTGATCATGCACTGATCACGTGGCTGATCATGCACTGATCACGTGACTGATCATGCACTGATCACGTGACTGATCATGCACTGATCACGTGGCTGATCATGCACTGATCACGTGGCTGATCATGCACTGATCACGTGACTGATCATGCACTGATCACGTGTCTGATCATGCACTGATCACGTGGCTATCATGCACTGATCACGTGGCTGATCATGCCATGATCACGCAGCTACCATGTACTGGTCACATGACTGATCATGCACTGATCACGTGACTGATCATGCACTGATCACGTGGCTATCATGCACTATCACGTGGCTGATCATGCAATGATCATGTAGCTACCATGTACTGGTCACGTGAATGATCATACACTGATCACGTGACTGATCATGCACTGATCACGTGGCTATCATGCACTGATCACGTGACTGATCATGCACTGATCACGTCTATATCATGCACTGATCACATGACTGCCCATGCACTGATCACGTGGATGATCATACACTGATCACGTGACTGATCATGCACTGATCACGTGGCTGATCATGCACTGATCACGTGGCTGATCATGCACTGATCACGTAGCTATCATGTACTGATCACGTGACTGATCATGCACTGATCACGTGACTGATCATGCACTGATCACGTGGCTGATCATGCACTGATCACGTGGCTGATCATGCACTGATCACGTGACTGATCATGCACTGATCACGTGACTGATCATGCACTGATCACGTGGCTATCATGCACTGATCACGTGGCTGATCATGCACTGATCACGTGACTGATCATGCACTGATCACGTGGCTGATCATGCACTGATCACGTGACTGATCATGCACTGATCACGTGGCTGATCATGCACTGATCACGTGACTGATCATGCACTGATCACGTGACTGATCATGCACTGATCACGTGGCTATCATGCACTGCTCACGTGGCTGATCATGCCATGATCACGCAGCTACCATGTACTGGTCACATGACTGATCATGCACTGATCACGTGACTGATCATGCACTGATCACGTGGCTATCATGCACTACTCACGTGGCTGATCATGCAATGATCATGTAGCTACCATGTACAGGTCACGTGAATGATCATACACCCATCAGGTGACTGATCATGCACTGATCACGTGGCTATCATGCACTGATCACGTGACTGATCATGCACTGATCACGTCTATATCATGCACTGATCACATGACTGCCCATGCACTGATCACGTGGATGATCATACACTAATCATGTGACAGATCATGCACTGATCACGTGGCTGATCATGCACTGATACCGTGACTGAGCATGGACTGATCACATGACTATCATGTAGTGATCACGTGACTTAATGGCGCTGATCATGTGACTGATCATGCGCTGATCATGTTTGCTATCATACACTGATCATGTGCCTCTGGAGGCAATAAACAAAGAGCTGAGTAGGCACGAATCAAACAGTCAGCAGGCAATAATCATGGAACTCAGGTGTGAGGAATCATGCTGCTCAGCTGGCAATAATCAAGCAGCTGAGCAGGCAGGAATTACGCAGCACAGCTGGCAATTGTCAAGCAGATGACAGGCAGGAATCGTGCAGCTCAGCTGGCAATTGTCAAGCAGATGAGCAGACAGTAATCACGCAGCTCAGCAGGCCCAGATCACGTGACTGAGCATGCACTGTTCACGTGGCTGATCATACACTGATCACGTGATGATCATGCACTGATCACTTGGATATCATGCACTGATCACGTGGCTGATCATACACTGTTCACGTGTCTGACCATGCACTGATCACGTGGCTGATCATACACTGATCACGTAACTGATCATGCACTGATCACGTGGCTATCATGCACTGATCACGTGGCTGAACATGCACTGATCACGTGGCTGATCACACACCTGTCACGTGACATATCATGCACTGATCACGTGGCACTCATGCACTGATCACGTGGCTGATCATACTGCTCACGTAACTCATGCACACATCACGTGGCTATCATGCACTGATCACGTGGCTGTCATGCACTGATCACGTGGATATCATGCACTGATCACGTGGCTGATCATGCACGATCACGTGACTGATCATGCACTGATCACGTGGCTGATCATGCACTGATCACGTGGCTATCATGCACTGATCACGTGGCTGATCATGCAATGATCACGTAGCTACCATGCACTGATCACGTGACTGATCATGCACTGATCACGTAATTGATCATGCACTGATCACGTGGCTGATCATGCACTGATCACGTGGCTGATCATGCACTGATCACGTGACTGATCATGCACTGATCACGTGACTGATCATGCACTGATCACGTGGCTATCATGCACTGATCACGTGGCTGATCATGCACTGATCACGTGGCTGATCATGCACTGATCACGTGGCTGATCATGCACTGATCACGTGACTGATCATGCACTGATCACGTGGCTGATCATGCACTGATCACGTGGCTATCATGCACTGATCACGTGGCTGATCATGCATGATCACAGCTATCATGCACTGATCACGTGACTGATCATGCACTGATCACGTGACTGATCATGCACTGATCACGTGGCTATCATGCACTGATCACGTGGCTGATCATGCACTGATCACGTAGCTACCATGCACTGATCACGTGACTGATCATGCACTGATCACGTGACTGATCATGCACTGATCACGTGGCTATCATGCACTGATCACGTGGCTGTCATGCACTGATCACGTGGATATCATGCACTGATCACGTGGCTGATCACACACGTATCACGTGACTGATCATGCACTGATCACGTGGCTGATCATGCACTGATCACGTGGCTATCATGCACTGATCACGTGGCTGATCATGCAATGATCACGTAGCTACCATGTACTGGTCACGTGACTGATCATGCACTGATCACGTAACTGATCATGCACTGATCACGTGGCTGATCATGCACTGATCACGTGGCTGATCATGCACTGATCACGTGACTGATCATGCACTGATCACGTGACTGATCATGCACTGATCACGTGGCTGATCATGCACTGATCACGTGGCTGATCATGCACTGATCACGTGACTGATCATGCACTGATCACGTGTCTGATCATGCACTGATCACGTGGCTATCATGCACTGCTCACGTGGCTGATCATGCCATGATCACGCAGCTACCATGTACTGGTCACATGACTGATCATGCACTGATCACGTGACTGATCATGCAGTGATCACGTGGCTATCATGAACTACTCACGTGGCTGATCATGCAATGATCATGTAGCTACCATGTACAGGTCACGTGAATGATCATACACCCATCAGGTGACTGATCATGCACTGATCACGTGGCTATCATGCACTGATCACGAGACTGATCATGCACTGTTCACGTCTATATCATGCACTGATCACATGACTGCCCATGCACTGATCACGTGGATGATCATACACTAATCTTGTGACAGATCATGCACTGATCACGTGGCTGATCATGCACTGATACCGTGACTGAGCATGGACTGATCACATGACTATCATGTAGTGATCACGTGACTTAATGGCGCTGATCATGTGACTGATCATGCGCTGATCATGTTTGCTATCATACACTGATCATGTGCCTCTGGAGGCAATAAACAAAGAGCTGAGTAGGCACGAATCAAACAGTCAGCAGGCAATAATCATGGAACTCAGGTGTGAGGAATCATGCTGCTCAGCTGGCAATAATCAAGCAGCTGAGCAGGCAGGAATTACGCAGCACAGCTGGCAATTGTCAAGCAGATGACAGGCAGGAATCGTGCAGCTCAGCTGGCAATTGTCAAGCAGATGAGCAGACAGTAATCACGCAGCTCAGCAGGCCCAGATCACGTGACTGAGCATGCACTGTTCACGTGGCTGATCATACACTGATCACGTGATGATCATGCACTGATCACGTGGCTATCATGCACTGATCACGTGGCTGATCATGCACTGTTCACGTGGCTGATCACACACTGTCACGTGACTATCATGCACTGATCACGTGGCACTCATGCACTGATCACGTGGCTGATCATACACTGATCACGTAACTCATGCACACATCACGTGGCTATCATGCACTGCTCACGTGGCGTCATGCAATGATCACGTAGCAACCATATACTGGTCACGTGACTGATCATGCACTGATCACGTAAATGATCATGCACTGATCACGTGACTGATCATGCACTGATCACGTGACTGATCATGCACTGATCACGTGGCTATCATGCACTGCTCACGTGGCTGATCATGCAACGATCACGTAGCAACCATGTACTGGTCACGTGACTGATCATGCACTGATCACGTAATTGATCATGCACTGATCACGTGGCTCATCATGCACTGATCACGTGGCTGATCACACATGTATCACGTGACTGATCATGCACTGATCACGTGGCTATCATGCACTGATCACGTGGCTATCATGCACTGATCACGTGGCTGATCATGCACTGATCACGTAGCTACCATGTACTGGTCACGTGACTGATCATGCACTGATCACGTAATTGATCATGCACTGATCACGTGGCTGATCATGCACTGATCACGTGGCTGATCATGCACTGATCACGTGACTGATCATGCACTGATCACGTGACTGATCATGCACTGATCACGTGGCTATCATGCACTGATCACGTGGCTGATCATGCACTGATCACGTGGCTGATCATGCACTGATCACGTGGCTGATCATGCACTGATCACATGACTGATCATGCACTGATCACGTGACTGATCATGCACTGATCACGTGGCTATCATGCACTGCTCACGTGGCTGATCATGCAATGATCATGTAGCTACCATGTACAGGTCAGTGACTGATCATACACCCATCAGGTGACTGATCATGCACTGATCACGTGGCTATCATGCACTGATCACGAGACTGATCATGCACTGATCACGTCTATATCATGCACTGATCACATGACTGCCCATGCACTGATCACGTGGATGATCATACACTAATCTTGTGACAGATCATGCACTGATCACGTGGCTGATCATGCACTGATACCGTGACTGAGCATGGACTGATCACATGACTATCATGTAGTGATCACGTGACTTAATGGCGCTGATCATGTGACTGATCATGCGCTGATCATGTTTGCTATCATACACTGATCATGTGCCTCTGGAGGCAATAAACAAAGAGCTGAGTAGGCACGAATCAAACAGTCAGCAGGCAATAATCATGGAACTCAGGTGTGAGGAATCATGCTGCTCAGCTGGCAATAATCAAGCAGCTGAGCAGGCAGGAATTACGCAGCACAGCTGGCAATTGTCAAGCAGATGACAGGCAGGAATCGTGCAGCTCAGCTGGCAATTGTCAAGCAGATGAGCAGACAGTAATCACGCAGCTCAGCAGGCCCAGATCACGTGACTGAGCATGCACTGTTCACGTGGCTGATCATACACTGATCACGTGATGATCATGCACTGATCACTTGGATATCATGCACTGATCACGTGGCTGATCATACACTGTTCACGTGTCTGACCATGCACTGATCACGTGGCTGATCATACACTGCTCACGTAACTGATCATGCACTGATCACGTGGCTATCATGCACTGATCACGTGGCTGAACATGCACTGTTCACGTGGCTGATCACACACCTGTCACGTGACATATCATGCACTGATCACGTGGCACTCATGCACTGATCACGTGGCTGATCATACTCTGCTCACGTAACTCATGCACACATCACGTGGCTATCATGCACTGCTCACGTGGCTCGTCATGGAATGATCACGTAGCAACCATATACTGGTCACGTGACTGATCATGCAAAGATCACGTAAATGATCATGCACTGTTCACGTGACTGATCATGTACTGATCACGTGACTGATCATGCACTGATCACGTGGCTATCATGCTCTGCTCACGTGGCTGATCATGCAACGATCACGTAGCAACCATGTACTGGTCACGTGACTGATCATGCACTGATCACGTAATTGATCCTGCACTGATCACGTGGCTCATCATGCACTGATCACGTGGCTGATCACACATGTATCACGTGACTGATCATGCACTGATCACGTGGCTCTCATGCACTGATCACGTGGCTGTCATGCACTGATCACGTGGATATCATGCACTGATCACGTGGCTGATCACACACGTATCACATGACTGATCATGCACTGATCACGTGGCTGATCATGCACTGATCACGTGGCTGATCATGCACTGATCACGTGGCTGATCACACATGATCACGTGACTGATCATGCACTGATCACGTGGCTATCATGCACTGATCACGTGGCTGTCATGCACTGATCACGTGGCTATCATGCACTGATCACGTGGCTGATCACACACGATCACATGACTGATCATGCACTGATCACGTGGCTATCATGCACTGATCACGTGGCTATCATGCACTGATCACGTGGCTGATCATGCAATGATCACGTAGCTACCATGTACTGGTCACGTGACTGATCATGCACTGATCACGTAATTGATCATGCACTGATCACGTGGCTGATCATGCACTGATCACGTGGCTGATCATGCACTGATCACATGACTGATCATGCACTGATCACGTGACTGATCATGCACTGATCACGTGGCTATCATGCACTGATCACTTGGCTGACATACACTGATCACGTGCCTGATCATGCACTGATCACGTGGCTGATCATGCACTGATCACGTGACTGATCATGCACTGATCACGTGTCTGATCATGCACTGATCACGTGGCTATCATGCACTGCTCACGTGGCTGATCATGCCATGATCACGCAGCTACCATGTACTGGTCACATGACTGATCATGCACTGATCACGTGACTGATCATGCAGTGATCACGTGGCTATCATGAACTACTCACGTGGCTGATCATGCAATGATCATGTAGCTACCATGTACAGGTCACGTGAATGATCATACACCCATCAGGTGACTGATCATGCACTGATCACGTGGCTATCATGCACTGATCACGAGACTGATCATGCACTGTTCACGTCTATATCATGCACTGATCACATGACTGCCCGTGCACTGATCACGTGGATGATCATACACTAATCTTGTGACAGATCATGCACTGATCACGTGGCTGATCATGCACTGATACCGTGACTGAGCATGGACTGATCACATGACTATCATGTAGTGATCACGTGACTTAATGGCGCTGATCATGTGACTGATCATGCGCTGATCATGTTTGCTATCATACACTGATCATGTGCCTCTGGAGGCAATAAACAAAGAGCTGAGTAGGCACGAATCAAACAGTCAGCAGGCAATAATCATGGAACTCAGGTGTGAGGAATCATGCTGCTCAGCTGGCAATAATCAAGCAGCTGAGCAGGCAGGAATTACGCAGCACAGCTGGCAATTGTCAAGCAGATGACAGGCAGGAATCGTGCAGCTCAGCTGGCAATTGTCAAGCAGATGAGCAGACAGTAATCACGCAGCTCAGCAGGCCCAGATCACGTGACTGAGCATGCACTGTTCACGTGGCTGATCATACACTGATCACGTGATGATCATGCACTGATCACTTGGATATCATGCACTGATCACGTGGCTGATCATACACTGTTCACGTGTCTGACCATGCACTGATCACGTGGCTGATCATACACTGCTCACGTAACTGATCATGCACTGATCACGTGGCTATCATGCACTGATCACGTGGCTGAACATGCACTGTTCACGTGGCTGATCACACACCTGTCACGTGACATATCATGCACTGATCACGTGGCACTCATGCACTGATCACGTGGCTGATCATACTCTGCTCACGTAACTCATGCACACATCACGTGGCTATCATGCACTGCTCACGTGGCTCGTCATGGAATGATCACGTAGCAACCATATACTGGTCACGTGACTGATCATGCAAAGATCACGTAAATGATCATGCACTGTTCACGTGACTGATCATGTACTGATCACGTGACTGATCATGCACTGATCACGTGGCTATCATGCTCTGCTCACGTGGCTGATCATGCAACGATCACGTAGCAACCATGTACTGGTCACGTGACTGATCATGCACTGATCACGTAATTGATCCTGCACTGATCACGTGGCTCATCATGCACTGATCACGTGGCTGATCACACATGTATCACGTGACTGATCATGCACTGATCACGTGACTGATCATGCACTGATCACGTGGCTATCATGCACTGATCACGTGGCTGATCATGCACTGATCACGTGGCTATCATGCACTGATCACGTGACTGATCATGCACTGATCACGTGGCTGATCATGCACTGATCACGTGGCTATCATGCACTGATCACGTGGCTGATCACACATGATCACGTGACTGATCATGCACTGATCACGTGGCTGATCATGCACTGATCACGTGGCTGATCATGCACTGATCACGTGGCTGATCATGCACTGATCACGTAGCTGATCATGCACTGATCACGTGACTGATCATGCACTGATCACGTGACTGATCATGCACTGATCACGTGGCTGATCATGCACTGATCACGTGGCTGATCATGCACTGATCACGTGACTGATCATGCACTGATCACGTGACTGATCATGCACTGATCACGTGGCTGATCATGCACTGATCACGTGGCTGATCATGCACTGATCACGTGGCTGATCATGCACTGATCACGTGGCTGATCATGCACTGATCACATGACTGATCATGCACTGATCACGTGACTGATCATGCACTGATCACGTGGCTATCATGCACTACTCACGTGGCTGATCATGCAATGATCATGTAGCTACCATGTACAGGTCACGTGAATGATCATACACCCATCAGGTGACTGATCATGCACTGATCACGTGGCTATCATGCACTGATCACGAGACTGATCATGCACTGTTCACGTCTATATCATGCACTGATCACATGACTGCCCATGCACTGATCACGTGGATGATCATACACTAATCTTGTGACAGATCATGCACTGATCACGTGGCTGATCATGCACTGATACCGTGACTGAGCATGGACTGATCACATGACTATCATGTAGTGATCACGTGACTTAATGGCGCTGATCATGTGACTGATCATGCGCTGATCATGTTTGCTATCATACACTGATCATGTGCCTCTGGAGGCAATAAACAAAGAGCTGAGTAGGCACGAATCAAACAGTCAGCAGGCAATAATCATGGAACTCAGGTGTGAGGAATCATGCTGCTCAGCTGGCAATAATCAAGCAGCTGAGCAGGCAGGAATTACGCAGCACAGCTGGCAATTGTCAAGCAGATGACAGGCAGGAATCGTGCAGCTCAGCTGGCAATTGTCAAGCAGATGAGCAGACAGTAATCACGCAGCTCAGCAGGCCCAGATCACGTGACTGAGCATGCACTGTTCACGTGGCTGATCATACACTGATCACGTGATGATCATGCACTGATCACTTGGATATCATGCACTGATCACGTGGCTGATCATACACTGTTCACGTGTCTGACCATGCACTGATCACGTGGCTGATCATACACTGCTCACGTAACTGATCATGCACTGATCACGTGGCTATCATGCACTGATCACGTGGCTGAACATGCACTGTTCACGTGGCTGATCACACACCTGTCACGTGACATATCATGCACTGATCACGTGGCACTCATGCACTGATCACGTGGCTGATCATACTCTGCTCACGTAACTCATGCACACATCACGTGGCTATCATGCACTGCTCACGTGGCTCGTCATGGAATGATCACGTAGCAACCATATACTGGTAACGTGACTGATCATGCAAAGATCACGTAAATGATCATGCACTGTTCACGTGACTGATCATGTACTGATCACGTGACTGATCATGCACTGACCACGTGGCTATCATGCTCTGCTCACGTGGCTGATCATGCAACGATCACGTAGCAACCATGTACTGGTCACGTGACTGATCATGCACTGATCACGTAATTGATCCTGCACTGATCACGTGGCTCATCATGCACTGATCACGTGGCTGATCACACATGTATCACGTGACTGATCATGCACTGATCACGTGGCTCTCATGCACTGATCACGTGGCTGTCATGCACTGATCACGTGGATATCATGCACTGATCACGTGGCTGATCACACACGTATCACATGACTGATCATGCACTGATCACGTGGCTGATCATGCACTGATCACGTGGCTGATCATGCACTGATCACGTGGCTGATCACACATGATCACGTGACTGATCATGCACTGATCACGTGGCTATCATGCACTGATCACGTGGCTGTCATGCACTGATCACGTGGATATCATGCACTGATCACGTGGCTGATCACACACGTATCACATGACTGATCATGCACTGATCACGTGGCTATCATGCACTGATCACGTGGCTATCATGCACTGATCACGTGGCTGATCATGCAATGATCACGTAGCTACCATGTACTGGTCACGTGACTGATCATGCACTGATCACGTAATTGATCATGCACTGATCATGTGGCTGATCATGCACTGATCACGTGGCTGATCATACACTGATCACATAACTGATCATGCACTGATCACGTGACTGATCATGCACTGATCACGTGGCTATCATGCACTGATCACTTGGCTGACATACACTGATCACGTGCCTGGTCATGCACTGATCACGTGGCTGATCATGCACTGATCACGTGACTGATCATGCACTGATCTCGTGTCTGATCATGCACTGATCACGTGGCTATCATGCACTGCTCACGTGGCTGATCATGCCATGATCACGCAGCTACCATGTACTGGTCACATGACTGATCATGCACTGATCACGTGACTGATCATGCAGTGATCACGTGGCTATCATGAACTACTCACGTGGCTGATCATGCAATGATCATGTAGCTACCATGTACAGGTCACGTGAATGATCATACACCCATCAGGTGACTGATCATGCACTGATCACGTGGCTATCATGCACTGATCACGAGACTGATCATGCACTGTTCACGTCTATATCATGCACTGATCACATGACTGCCCGTGCACTGATCACGTGGATGATCATACACTAATCTTGTGACAGATCATGCACTGATCACGTGGCTGATCATGCACTGATACCGTGACTGAGCATGGACTGATCACATGACTATCATGTAGTGATCACGTGACTTAATGGCGCTGATCATGTGACTGATCATGCGCTGATCATGTTTGCTATCATACACTGATCATGTGCCTCTGGAGGCAATAAACAAAGAGCTGAGTAGGCACGAATCAAACAGTCAGCAGGCAATAATCATGGAACTCAGGTGTGAGGAATCATGCTGCTCAGCTGGCAATAATCAAGCAGCTGAGCAGGCAGGAATTACGCAGCACAGCTGGCAATTGTCAAGCAGATGACAGGCAGGAATCGTGCAGCTCAGCTGGCAATTGTCAAGCAGATGAGCAGACAGTAATCACGCAGCTCAGCAGGCCCAGATCACGTGACTGAGCATGCACTGTTCACGTGGCTGATCATACACTGATCACGTGATGATCATGCACTGATCACTTGGATATCATGCACTGATCACGTGGCTGATCATACACTGTTCACGTGTCTGACCATGTACTGGTCACGTGGCTGATCATGCACTGATCACGTAACTGATCATGCACTGATCACGTGGCTGATCATGCACTGATCACGTAACTCATGCACACATCACGTGGCTATCATGCACTGCTCACGTGGCTCGTCATGCAATGATCACGTAGCAACCATATACTGGTCACGTGACTGATCATGCACTGATCACGTAAATGATCATGCACTGTTCACGTGACTGATCATGCACTGATCACGTGACTGATCATGCACTGATCACGTGGCTATCATGCACTGCTCACGTGGCTGATCATGCAACGATCACGTAGCAACCATGTACTGGTCACGTGACTGATCATGCACTGATCACGTAATTGATCATGCACTGATCACGTGGCTCATCATGCACTGATCACGTGGCTGATCACACATGATCACGTGACTGATCATGCACTGATCACGTGGCTCTCATGCACTGATCACGTGGCTGTCATGCACTGATCACGTGGATATCATGCACTGATCACGTGGCTGATCACACACGTATCACATGACTGATCATGCACTGATCACGTGGCTATCATGCACTGATCACGTGGCTATCATGCACTGATCACGTGGCTGATCATGCAATGATCACGTAGCTACCATGTACTGATCACGTGACTGATCATGCACTGATCACGTGGCTGATCATGCACTGATCACGTGGCTGATCATGCACTGATCACGTGGCTGATCATGCACTGATCACGTGACTGATCATGCACTGATCACGTGACTGATCATGCACTGATCACGTGGCTGATCATGCACTGATCACGTGGCTGATCACACATGATCACGTGACTGATCATGCACTGATCACGTGGCTGATCATGCACTGATCACGTGGCTGATCATGCACTGATCACGTGGATATCATGCACTGATCACGTGGCTGATCATGCACTGATCACGTGTCTGATCATGCACTGATCACGTGGCTGATCATGCACTGATCACGTGACTGATCATGCACTGATCACGTGGCTATCATGCACTGATCACGTGGCTGATCATGCACTGATCACGTGGCTGATCACACACTGTCACGTGACTATCATGCACTGATCACGTGGCACTCATGCACTGATCACGTGGCTGATCATACACTGATCACGTAACTCATGCACTGATCACGTGGCTATCATGCACTGATCACGTGGCTGTCATGCAATGATCACGTAGCAACCATATACTGGTCACGTGACTGATCATGCACTGATCACGTAAATGATCATGCACTGATCACGTGACTGATCATGCACTGATCACGTGACTGATCATGCACTGATCACGTGGCTATCATGCACTGCTCACGTGGCTGATCATGCACGATCACGTAGCAACCATGCACTGTCACGTGACTGATCATGCACTGATCACGTAATTGATCATGCACTGATCACGTGGCTCATCATGCACTGATCACGTGGCTGATCACACATGATCACGTGACTGATCATGCACTGATCACGTGGCTATCATGCACTGATCACGTGGCTGATCATGCACTGATCACGTGGCTATCATGCACTGATCACGTGGCTGATCACACACGTATCACGTGACTGATCATGCACTGATCACGTGGCTATCATGCACTGATCACGTGGCTATCATGCACTGATCACGTGGCTGATCATGCACTGATCACGTAGCTACCATGCACTGATCACGTGACTGATCATGCACTGATCACGTAACTGATCATGCACTGATCACGTGGCTGTCATGCACTGATCACGTGGATATCATGCACTGATCACGTGGCTGATCACACACGTATCACGTGACTGATCATGCACTGATCACGTGGCTATCATGCACTGATCACGTGGCTATCATGCACTGATCACGTGGCTGATCATGCAATGATCACGTAGCTACCATGTACTGGTCACGTGACTGATCTTGCATTGATCACGTAATTGATCATGCACTGATCACGTGGCTGATCATGCACTGATCACGTGGCTGATCATGCACTGATCACGTGACTGATCATGCACTGATCACGTGACTGATCATGCACTGATCACGTGGCTGATCATGCACTGATCACGTGGCTGATCATGCACTGATCACGTGACTGATCATGCACTGATCTCGTGTCTGATCATGCACTGATCACGTGGCTATCATGCACTGCTCACGTGGCTGATCATGCCATGATCACGCAGCTACCATGTACTGGTCACATGACTGATCATGCACTGATCACGTGACTGATCATGCAGTGATCACGTGGCTATCATGAACTACTCACGTGGCTGATCATGCAATGATCATGTAGCTACCATGTACAGGTCACGTGAATGATCATACACCCATCAGGTGACTGATCATGCACTGATCACGTGGCTATCATGCACTGATCACGAGACTGATCATGCACTGTTCACGTCTATATCATGCACTGATCACATGACTGCCCGTGCACTGATCACGTGGATGATCATACACTAATCTTGTGACAGATCATGCACTGATCACGTGGCTGATCATGCACTGATACCGTGACTGAGCATGGACTGATCACATGACTATCATGTAGTGATCACGTGACTTAATGGCGCTGATCATGTGACTGATCATGCGCTGATCATGTTTGCTATCATACACTGATCATGTGCCTCTGGAGGCAATAAACAAAGAGCTGAGTAGGCACGAATCAAACAGTCAGCAGGCAATAATCATGGAACTCAGGTGTGAGGAATCATGCTGCTCAGCTGGCAATAATCAAGCAGCTGAGCAGGCAGGAATTACGCAGCACAGCTGGCAATTGTCAAGCAGATGACAGGCAGGAATCGTGCAGCTCAGCTGGCAATTGTCAAGCAGATGAGCAGACAGTAATCACGCAGCTCAGCAGGCCCAGATCACGTGACTGAGCATGCACTGTTCACGTGGCTGATCATACACTGATCACGTGATGATCATGCACTGATCACGTGGCTATCATGCACTGATCACGTGGCTGATCATGCACTGTTCACGTGGCTGATCACACACTGTCACGTGACATATCATGCACTGATCACGTGGCACTCATGCACTGATCACGTGGCTGATCATACTCTGCTCACGTAACTCATGCACACATCACGTGGCTATCATGCACTGCTCACGTGGCTCGTCATGGAATGATCACGTAGCAACCATATACTGGTAACGTGACTGATCATGCAAAGATCACGTAAATGATCATGCACTGTTCACGTGACTGATCATGTACTGATCACGTGACTGATCATGCACTGACCACGTGGCTATCATGCTCTGCTCACGTGGCTGATCATGCAACGATCACGTAGCAACCATGTACTGGTCACGTGACTGATCATGCACTGATCACGTAATTGATCCTGCACTGATCACGTGGCTCATCATGCACTGATCACGTGGCTGATCACACATGTATCACGTGACTGATCATGCACTGATCCCGTGGCTCTCATGCACTGATCACGTGGCTGTCATGCACTGATCACGTGGATATCATGCACTGATCATGTGGCTGATCACACACGTATCACATGACTGATCATGCACTGATCACGTGGCTATCATGCACTGATCACGTGGCTATCATGCACTGATCACGTGGCTGATCAGGCAATGATCACGTAGCTACCATGTACTGGTCACGTGACTGATCATGCACTGATCACGTAATTGATCATGCACTGATCATGTGGCTGATCATGCACTGATCACGTGGCTGATCATACACTGATCACATAACTGATCATGCACTGATCACGTGACTGATCATGCACTGATCACGTGGCTATCATGCACTGATCACTTGGCTGGACATACACTGATCACGTGCCTGGTCATGCACTGATCACGTGGCTGATCATGCACTGATCACGTGACTGATCATGCACTGATCTCGTGTCTGATCATGCACTGATCACGTGGCTATCATGCACTGCTCACGTGGCTGATCATGCCATGATCACGCAGCTACCATGTACTGGTCACATGACTGATCATGCACTGATCACGTGACTGATCATGCAGTGATCACGTGGCTATCATGAACTACTCACGTGGCTGATCATGCAATGATCATGTAGCTACCATGTACAGGTCACGTGAATGATCATACACCCATCAGGTGACTGATCATGCACTGATCACGTGGCTATCATGCACTGATCACGAGACTGATCATGCACTGTTCACGTCTATATCATGCACTGATCACATGACTGCCCGTGCACTGATCACGTGGATGATCATACACTAATCTTGTGACAGATCATGCACTGATCACGTGGCTGATCATGCACTGATACCGTGACTGAGCATGGACTGATCACATGACTATCATGTAGTGATCACGTGACTTAATGGCGCTGATCATGTGACTGATCATGCGCTGATCATGTTTGCTATCATACACTGATCATGTGCCTCTGGAGGCAATAAACAAAGAGCTGAGTAGGCACGAATCAAACAGTCAGCAGGCAATAATCATGGAACTCAGGTGTGAGGAATCATGCTGCTCAGCTGGCAATAATCAAGCAGCTGAGCAGGCAGGAATTACGCAGCACAGCTGGCAATTGTCAAGCAGATGACAGGCAGGAATCGTGCAGCTCAGCTGGCAATTGTCAAGCAGATGAGCAGACAGTAATCACGCAGCTCAGCAGGCCCAGATCACGTGACTGAGCATGCACTGTTCACGTGGCTGATCATACACTGATCACGTGATGATCATGCACTGATCACTTGGATATCATGCACTGATCACGTGGCTGATCATACACTGTTCACGTGTCTGACCATGCACTGATCACGTGGCTGATCATACACTGCTCACGTAACTGATCATGCACTGATCACGTGGCTATCATGCACTGATCACGTGGCTGAACATGCACTGTTCACGTGGCTGATCACACACCTGTCACGTGACATATCATGCACTGATCACGTGGCACTCATGCACTGATCACGTGGCTGATCATACTCTGCTCACGTAACTCATGCACACATCACGTGGCTATCATGCACTGCTCACGTGGCTCGTCATGGAATGATCACGTAGCAACCATATACTGGTAACGTGACTGATCATGCAAAGATCACGTAAATGATCATGCACTGTTCACGTGACTGATCATGTACTGATCACGTGACTGATCATGCACTGACCACGTGGCTATCATGCTCTGCTCACGTGGCTGATCATGCAACGATCACGTAGCAACCATGTACTGGTCACGTGACTGATCATGCACTGATCACGTAATTGATCCTGCACTGATCACGTGGCTCATCATGCACTGATCACGTGGCTGATCACACATGTATCACGTGACTGATCATGCACTGATCCCGTGGCTCTCATGCACTGATCACGTGGCTGTCATGCACTGATCACGTGGATATCATGCACTGATCACGTGGCTGATCACACACGTATCACATGACTGATCATGCACTGATCACGTGGCTATCATGCACTGATCACGTGGCTATCATGCACTGATCACGTGGCTGATCAGGCAATGATCACGTAGCTACCATGTACTGGTCACGTGACTGATCATGCACTGATCACGTAATTGATCATGCACTGATCATGTGGCTGATCATGCACTGATCACGTGGCTGATCATACACTGATCACATAACTGATCATGCACTGATCACGTGACTGATCATGCACTGATCACGTGGCTATCATGCACTGATCACTTGGCTGGACATACACTGATCACGTGCCTGGTCATGCACTGATCACGTGGCTGATCATGCACTGATCACGTGACTGATCATGCACTGATCTCGTGTCTGATCATGCACTGATCACGTGGCTATCATGCACTGCTCACGTGGCTGATCATGCCATGATCACGCAGCTACCATGTACTGGTCACATGACTGATCATGCACTGATCACGTGACTGATCATGCAGTGATCACGTGGCTATCATGAACTACTCACGTGGCTGATCATGCAATGATCATGTAGCTACCATGTACAGGTCACGTGAATGATCATACACCCATCAGGTGACTGATCATGCACTGATCACGTGGCTATCATGCACTGATCACGAGACTGATCATGCACTGTTCACGTCTATATCATGCACTGATCACATGACTGCCCGTGCACTGATCACGTGGATGATCATACACTAATCTTGTGACAGATCATGCACTGATCACGTGGCTGATCATGCACTGATACCGTGACTGAGCATGGACTGATCACATGACTATCATGTAGTGATCACGTGACTTAATGGCGCTGATCATGTGACTGATCATGCGCTGATCATGTTTGCTATCATACACTGATCATGTGCCTCTGGAGGCAATAAACAAAGAGCTGAGTAGGCACGAATCAAACAGTCAGCAGGCAATAATCATGGAACTCAGGTGTGAGGAATCATGCTGCTCAGCTGGCAATAATCAAGCAGCTGAGCAGGCAGGAATTACGCAGCACAGCTGGCAATTGTCAAGCAGATGACAGGCAGGAATCGTGCAGCTCAGCTGGCAATTGTCAAGCAGATGAGCAGACAGTAATCACGCAGCTCAGCAGGCCCAGATCACGTGACTGAGCATGCACTGTTCACGTGGCTGATCATACACTGATCACGTGATGATCATGCACTGATCACGTGGATATCATGCACTGATCACGTGGCTGATCATGCACTGATCACGTGTCTGATCATGCACTGATCACGTGGCTGATCATGCACTGATCACGTGGCTGATCACACACTGTCACGTGACTATCATGCACTGATCACGTGGCACTCATGCACTGATCACGTGGCTGATCATACACTGCTCACGTAACTCATGCACACATCACGTGGCTATCATGCACTGATCACGTGGCTGTCATGGAATGATCACGTAGCAACCATATACTGGTCACGTGACTGATCATGCACTGATCACGTGACTGATCATGCACTGATCACGTGACTGATCATGCACTGATCACGTGGCTATCATGCACTGCTCACGTGGCTGATCATGCAATGATCACGTAGCTACCATGTACTGGTCACGTGACTGATCATGCACTGATCACGTGACTGATCATGCACTGATCACGTGGCTATCATGCACTGCTCACGTGGCTGATCATGCAATGATCACGTAGCTACCATGTACTGGTCACGTGACTGATCATGCACCCATCAGGTGACTGATCATGCACTGATCACGTGGCTATCATGCACTGATCACGAGACTGATCATGCACTGTTCACGTCTATATCATGCACTGATCACATGACTGCCCGTGCACTGATCACGTGGATGATCATACACTAATCTTGTGACAGATCATGCACTGATCACGTGGCTGATCATGCACTGATACCGTGACTGAGCATGGACTGATCACATGACTATCATGTAGTGATCACGTGACTTAATGGCGCTGATCATGTGACTGATCATGCGCTGATCATGTTTGCTATCATACACTGATCATGTGCCTCTGGAGGCAATAAACAAAGAGCTGAGTAGGCACGAATCAAACAGTCAGCAGGCAATAATCATGGAACTCAGGTGTGAGGAATCATGCTGCTCAGCTGGCAATAATCAAGCAGCTGAGCAGGCAGGAATTACGCAGCACAGCTGGCAATTGTCAAGCAGATGACAGGCAGGAATCGTGCAGCTCAGCTGGCAATTGTCAAGCAGATGAGCAGACAGTAATCACGCAGCTCAGCAGGCCCAGATCACGTGACTGAGCATGCACTGTTCACGTGGCTGATCATACACTGATCACGTGATGATCATGCACTGATCACTTGGATATCATGCACTGATCACGTGGCTGATCATACACTGTTCACGTGTCTGACCATGCACTGATCACGTGGCTGATCATACACTGCTCACGTAACTGATCATGCACTGATCACGTGGCTATCATGCACTGATCACGTGGCTGAACATGCACTGTTCACGTGGCTGATCACACACCTGTCACGTGACATATCATGCACTGATCACGTGGCACTCATGCACTGATCACGTGGCTGATCATACTCTGCTCACGTAACTCATGCACACATCACGTGGCTATCATGCACTGCTCACGTGGCTCGTCATGGAATGATCACGTAGCAACCATATACTGGTAACGTGACTGATCATGCAAAGATCACGTAAATGATCATGCACTGTTCACGTGACTGATCATGTACTGATCACGTGACTGATCATGCACTGACCACGTGGCTATCATGCTCTGCTCACGTGGCTGATCATGCAACGATCACGTAGCAACCATGTACTGGTCACGTGACTGATCATGCACTGATCACGTAATTGATCCTGCACTGATCACGTGGCTCATCATGCACTGATCACGTGGCTGATCACACATGTATCACGTGACTGATCATGCACTGATCACGTGGCTGTCATGCACTGATCACGTGGATATCATGCACTGATCACGTGGCTGATCACACACGTATCACATGACTGATCATGCACTGATCACGTGGCTATCATGCACTGATCACGTGGCTATCATGCACTGATCACGTGGCTGATCAGGCAATGATCACGTAGCTACCATGTACTGGTCACGTGACTGATCATGCACTGATCACGTAATTGATCATGCACTGATCATGTGGCTGATCATGCACTGATCACGTGGCTGATCATACACTGATCACGTAACTGATCATGCACTGATCACGTGACTGATCATGCACTGATCACGTGGCTATCATGCACTGATCACTTGGCTGGACATACACTGATCACGTGCCTGGTCATGCACTGATCACGTGGCTGATCATGCACTGATCACGTGACTGATCATGCACTGATCACGTGGCTGATCATGCACTGATCACGTGACTGATCATGCACTGATCTCGTGTCTGATCATGCACTGATCACGTGGCTATCATGCACTGCTCACGTGGCTGATCATGCCATGATCACGCAGCTACCATGTACTGGTCACATGACTGATCATGCACTGATCACGTGACTGATCATGCAGTGATCACGTGGCTATCATGAACTACTCACGTGGCTGATCATGCAATGATCATGTAGCTACCATGTACAGGTCACGTGAATGATCATACACCCATCAGGTGACTGATCATGCACTGATCACGTGGCTATCATGCACTGATCACGAGACTGATCATGCACTGTTCACGTCTATATCATGCACTGATCACATGACTGCCCGTGCACTGATCACGTGGATGATCATACACTAATCTTGTGACAGATCATGCACTGATCACGTGGCTGATCATGCACTGATACCGTGACTGAGCATGGACTGATCACATGACTATCATGTAGTGATCACGTGACTTAATGGCGCTGATCATGTGACTGATCATGCGCTGATCATGTTTGCTATCATACACTGATCATGTGCCTCTGGAGGCAATAAACAAAGAGCTGAGTAGGCACGAATCAAACAGTCAGCAGGCAATAATCATGGAACTCAGGTGTGAGGAATCATGCTGCTCAGCTGGCAATAATCAAGCAGCTGAGCAGGCAGGAATTACGCAGCACAGCTGGCAATTGTCAAGCAGATGACAGGCAGGAATCGTGCAGCTCAGCTGGCAATTGTCAAGCAGATGAGCAGACAGTAATCACGCAGCTCAGCAGGCCCAGATCACGTGACTGAGCATGCACTGTTCACGTGGCTGATCATACACTGATCACGTGATGATCATGCACTGATCACTTGGATATCATGCACTGATCACGTGGCTGATCATACACTGTTCACGTGTCTGACCATGCACTGATCACGTGGCTGATCATACACTGCTCACGTAACTGATCATGCACTGATCACGTGGCTATCATGCACTGATCACGTGGCTGAACATGCACTGTTCACGTGGCTGATCACACACCTGTCACGTGACATATCATGCACTGATCACGTGGCACTCATGCACTGATCACGTGGCTGATCATACTCTGCTCACGTAACTCATGCACACATCACGTGGCTATCATGCACTGCTCACGTGGCTCGTCATGGAATGATCACGTAGCAACCATATACTGGTAACGTGACTGATCATGCAAAGATCACGTAAATGATCATGCACTGTTCACGTGACTGATCATGTACTGATCACGTGACTGATCATGCACTGACCACGTGGCTATCATGCTCTGCTCACGTGGCTGATCATGCAACGATCACGTAGCAACCATGTACTGGTCACGTGACTGATCATGCACTGATCACGTAATTGATCCTGCACTGATCACGTGGCTCATCATGCACTGATCACGTGGCTGATCACACATGTATCACGTGACTGATCATGCACTGATCCCGTGGCTCTCATGCACTGATCACGTGGCTGTCATGCACTGATCACGTGGATATCATGCACTGATCATGTGGCTGATCACACACGTATCACATGACTGATCATGCACTGATCACGTGGCTATCATGCACTGATCACGTGGCTATCATGCACTGATCACGTGGCTGATCAGGCAATGATCACGTAGCTACCATGTACTGGTCACGTGACTGATCATGCACTGATCACGTAATTGATCATGCACTGATCATGTGGCTGATCATGCACTGATCACGTGGCTGATCATACACTGATCACATAACTGATCATGCACTGATCACGTGACTGATCATGCACTGATCACGTGGCTATCATGCACTGATCACTTGGCTGGACATACACTGATCACGTGCCTGGTCATGCACTGATCACGTGGCTGATCATGCACTGATCACGTGACTGATCATGCACTGATCTCGTGTCTGATCATGCACTGATCACGTGGCTATCATGCACTGCTCACGTGGCTGATCATGCCATGATCACGCAGCTACCATGTACTGGTCACATGACTGATCATGCACTGATCACGTGACTGATCATGCAGTGATCACGTGGCTATCATGAACTACTCACGTGGCTGATCATGCAATGATCATGTAGCTACCATGTACAGGTCACGTGAATGATCATACACCCATCAGGTGACTGATCATGCACTGATCACGTGGCTATCATGCACTGATCACGAGACTGATCATGCACTGTTCACGTCTATATCATGCACTGATCACATGACTGCCCGTGCACTGATCACGTGGATGATCATACACTAATCTTGTGACAGATCATGCACTGATCACGTGGCTGATCATGCACTGATACCGTGACTGAGCATGGACTGATCACATGACTATCATGTAGTGATCACGTGACTTAATGGCGCTGATCATGTGACTGATCATGCGCTGATCATGTTTGCTATCATACACTGATCATGTGCCTCTGGAGGCAATAAACAAAGAGCTGAGTAGGCACGAATCAAACAGTCAGCAGGCAATAATCATGGAACTCAGGTGTGAGGAATCATGCTGCTCAGCTGGCAATAATCAAGCAGCTGAGCAGGCAGGAATTACGCAGCACAGCTGGCAATTGTCAAGCAGATGACAGGCAGGAATCGTGCAGCTCAGCTGGCAATTGTCAAGCAGATGAGCAGACAGTAATCACGCAGCTCAGCAGGCCCAGATCACGTGACTGAGCATGCACTGTTCACGTGGCTGATCATACACTGATCACGTGATGATCATGCACTGATCACTTGGATATCATGCACTGATCACGTGGCTGATCATACACTGTTCACGTGTCTGACCATGCACTGATCACGTGGCTGATCATACACTGCTCACGTAACTGATCATGCACTGATCACGTGGCTATCATGCACTGATCACGTGGCTGAACATGCACTGTTCACGTGGCTGATCACACACCTGTCACGTGACATATCATGCACTGATCACGTGGCTGATCATACTCTGCTCACGTAACTCATGCACACATCACGTGGCTATCATGCACTGCTCACGTGGCTCGTCATGGAATGATCACGTAGCAACCATATACTGGTAACGTGACTGATCATGCAAAGATCACGTAAATGATCATGCACTGTTCACGTGACTGATCATGTACTGATCACGTGACTGATCATGCACTGACCACGTGGCTATCATGCTCTGCTCACGTGGCTGATCATGCAACGATCACGTAGCAACCATGTACTGGTCACGTGACTGATCATGCACTGATCACGTAATTGATCCTGCACTGATCACGTGGCTCATCATGCACTGATCACGTGGCTGATCACACATGTATCACGTGACTGATCATGCACTGATCCCGTGGCTCTCATGCACTGATCACGTGGCTGTCATGCACTGATCACGTGGATATCATGCACTGATCATGTGGCTGATCACACACGTATCACATGACTGATCATGCACTGATCACGTGGCTATCATGCACTGATCACGTGGCTATCATGCACTGATCACGTGGCTGATCAGGCAATGATCACGTAGCTACCATGTACTGGTCACGTGACTGATCATGCACTGATCACGTAATTGATCATGCACTGATCATGTGGCTGATCATGCACTGATCACGTGGCTGATCATACACTGATCACATAACTGATCATGCACTGATCACGTGACTGATCATGCACTGATCACGTGGCTATCATGCACTGATCACTTGGCTGGACATACACTGATCACGTGCCTGGTCATGCACTGATCACGTGGCTGATCATGCACTGATCACGTGACTGATCATGCACTGATCTCGTGTCTGATCATGCACTGATCACGTGGCTATCATGCACTGCTCACGTGGCTGATCATGCCATGATCACGCAGCTACCATGTACTGGTCACATGACTGATCATGCACTGATCACGTGACTGATCATGCAGTGATCACGTGGCTATCATGAACTACTCACGTGGCTGATCATGCAATGATCATGTAGCTACCATGTACAGGTCACGTGAATGATCATACACCCATCAGGTGACTGATCATGCACTGATCACGTGGCTATCATGCACTGATCACGAGACTGATCATGCACTGTTCACGTCTATATCATGCACTGATCACATGACTGCCCGTGCACTGATCACGTGGATGATCATACACTAATCTTGTGACAGATCATGCACTGATCACGTGGCTGATCATGCACTGATACCGTGACTGAGCATGGACTGATCACATGACTATCATGTAGTGATCACGTGACTTAATGGCGCTGATCATGTGACTGATCATGCGCTGATCATGTTTGCTATCATACACTGATCATGTGCCTCTGGAGGCAATAAACAAAGAGCTGAGTAGGCACGAATCAAACAGTCAGCAGGCAATAATCATGGAACTCAGGTGTGAGGAATCATGCTGCTCAGCTGGCAATAATCAAGCAGCTGAGCAGGCAGGAATTACGCAGCACAGCTGGCAATTGTCAAGCAGATGACAGGCAGGAATCGTGCAGCTCAGCTGGCAATTGTCAAGCAGATGAGCAGACAGTAATCACGCAGCTCAGCAGGCCCAGATCACGTGACTGAGCATGCACTGTTCACGTGGCTGATCATACACTGATCACGTGATGATCATGCACTGATCACTTGGATATCATGCACTGATCACGTGGCTGATCATACACTGTTCACGTGTCTGACCATGCACTGATCACGTGGCTGATCATACACTGCTCACGTAACTGATCATGCACTGATCACGTGGCTATCATGCACTGATCACGTGGCTGAACATGCACTGTTCACGTGGCTGATCACACACCTGTCACGTGACATATCATGCACTGATCACGTGGCACTCATGCACTGATCACGTGGCTGATCATACTCTGCTCACGTAACTCATGCACACATCACGTGGCTATCATGCACTGCTCACGTGGCTCGTCATGGAATGATCACGTAGCAACCATATACTGGTAACGTGACTGATCATGCAAAGATCACGTAAATGATCATGCACTGTTCACGTGACTGATCATGTACTGATCACGTGACTGATCATGCACTGACCACGTGGCTATCATGCTCTGCTCACGTGGCTGATCATGCAACGATCACGTAGCAACCATGTACTGGTCACGTGACTGATCATGCACTGATCACGTAATTGATCCTGCACTGATCACGTGGCTCATCATGCACTGATCACGTGGCTGATCACACATGTATCACGTGACTGATCATGCACTGATCCCGTGGCTCTCATGCACTGATCACGTGGCTGTCATGCACTGATCACGTGGATATCATGCACTGATCACGTGGCTGATCACACACGTATCACATGACTGATCATGCACTGATCACGTGGCTATCATGCACTGATCACGTGGCTATCATGCACTGATCACGTGGCTGATCAGGCAATGATCACGTAGCTACCATGTACTGGTCACGTGACTGATCATGCACTGATCACGTAATTGATCATGCACTGATCATGTGGCTGATCATGCACTGATCACGTGGCTGATCATACACTGATCACATAACTGATCATGCACTGATCACGTGACTGATCATGCACTGATCACGTGGCTATCATGCACTGATCACTTGGCTGACATACACTGATCACGTGACTGATCATGCACTGATCACGTGACTGATCATGCACTGATCACGTGACTGATCATGCACTGATCACGTGGCTGATCATGCACTGATCACGTGACTGATCATGCACTGATCACGTGGCTGATCATGCACTGATCACGTGGCTGATCATGCACTGATCACGTGACTGATCATGCACTGATCACGTGACTGATCATGCACTGATCACGTGGCTGATCATGCACTGATCACGTGGCTGATCATGCACTGATCACGTGACTGATCATGCACTGATCACGTGACTGATCATGCACTGATCACGTGACTGATCATGCACTGATCACGTGGCTGATCATGCACTGATCACGTGACTGATCATGCACTGATCACGTGACTGATCATGCACTGATCACGTGGCTATCATGCACTGATCACGTGGCTGATCATGCATGATCACGCAGCTATCATGCACTGATCACGTGACTGATCATGCACTGATCACGTGACTGATCATGCACTGATCACGTGGCTATCATGCACTGATCACGTGACTGATCATGCACTGATCACGTAGCTATCATGTACTGATCACGTGACTGATCATGCACTGATCACGTGACTGATCATGCACTGATCACGTGGCTATCATGCACTGATCACGTGGCTGATCATGCATGATCACGCAGCTACCATGTACTGATCACGTGACTGATCATGCACTGATCACGTGACTGATCATGCACTGATCACGTGGCTATCATGCACTGATCACGTGACTGATCATGCACTGATCACGTCTATATCATGCACTGATCACATGACTGATCATGCACTGATCACGTGGATGATCATGCACTGATCACGTGACTGATCATGCACTGATCACGTGGCTATCATGCACTGATCACGTGGCTGATCATGCATGATCACGTAGCTATCATGTACTGATCACGTGACTGATCATGCACTGATCACGTGGCTGATCATGCACTGATCACGTGGCTGATCATGCACTGATCACGTGACTGATCATGCACTGATCACGTGGCTATCATGCACTGATCACGTGGCTGATCATGCACTGATCACGTGGCTATCATGCACTGATCACGTGGCTGATCACACACGATCACGTGACTGATCATGCACTGATCACGTGGCTATCATGCACTGATCACGTGACTGATCATGCACTGATCACGTGGCTATCATGCACTGATCACGTGGCTGATCATGCACTGATCACGTGACTGATCATGCACTGATCACGTGGCTGATCATGCACTGATCACGTGACTGATCATGCACTGATCACGTGGCTGATCATGCACTGATCACGTGACTGATCATGCACTGATCACGTGGCTGATCATGCACTGATCACGTGGCTATCATGCACTGATCACGTGGCTGATCATGCACTGATCACGTGGCTGATCATGCACTGATCACGTGACTGATCATGCACTGATCACGTGGCTGATCATACACTGATCACGTAACTGATCATGCACTGATCACGTGGCTATCATGCACTGATCACGTGGCTGAACATGCACTGTTCACGTGGCTGATCACACACCTGTCACGTGACATATCATGCACTGATCACGTGGCACTCATGCACTGATCACGTGGCTGATCATACTCTGCTCACGTAACTCATGCACACATCACGTGGCTATCATGCACTGCTCACGTGGCTCGTCATGGAATGATCACGTAGCAACCATATACTGGTCACGTGACTGATCATGCAAAGATCACGTAAATGATCATGCACTGTTCACGTGACTGATCATGTACTGATCACGTGACTGATCATGCACTGATCACGTGGCTATCATGCACTGCTCACGTGGCTGATCATGCACGATCACGTAGCAACCATGTACTGGTCACGTGACTGATCATGCACTGATCACGTAATTGATCATGCACTGATCACGTGGCTCATCATGCACTGATCACGTGGCTGATCACACATGTATCACGTGACTGATCATGCACTGATCACGTGGCTCTCATGCACTGATCACGTGGCTGTCATGCACTGATCACGTGGATATCATGCACTGATCACGTGGCTGATCACACACGTATCACATGACTGATCATGCACTGATCACGTGGCTATCATGCACTGATCACGTGGCTATCATGCACTGATCACGTGGCTGATCAGGCAATGATCACGTAGCTACCATGTACTGGTCACGTGACTGATCATGCACTGATCACGTAATTGATCATGCACTGATCATGTGGCTGATCATGCACTGATCACGTGGCTGATCATACACTGATCACATAACTGATCATGCACTGATCACGTGACTGATCATGCACTGATCACGTGGCTATCATGCACTGATCACTTGGCTGGACATACACTGATCACGTGCCTGGTCATGCACTGATCACGTGGCTGATCATGCACTGATCACGTGACTGATCATGCACTGATCTCGTGTCTGATCATGCACTGATCACGTGGCTATCATGCACTGCTCACGTGGCTGATCATGCCATGATCACGCAGCTACCATGTACTGGTCACATGACTGATCATGCACTGATCACGTGACTGATCATGCAGTGATCACGTGGCTATCATGAACTACTCACGTGGCTGATCATGCAATGATCATGTAGCTACCATGTACAGGTCACGTGAATGATCATACACCCATCAGGTGACTGATCATGCACTGATCACGTGGCTATCATGCACTGATCACGAGACTGATCATGCACTGTTCACGTCTATATCATGCACTGATCACATGACTGCCCGTGCACTGATCACGTGGATGATCATACACTAATCTTGTGACAGATCATGCACTGATCACGTGGCTGATCATGCACTGATACCGTGACTGAGCATGGACTGATCACATGACTATCATGTAGTGATCACGTGACTTAATGGCGCTGATCATGTGACTGATCATGCGCTGATCATGTTTGCTATCATACACTGATCATGTGCCTCTGGAGGCAATAAACAAAGAGCTGAGTAGGCACGAATCAAACAGTCAGCAGGCAATAATCATGGAACTCAGGTGTGAGGAATCATGCTGCTCAGCTGGCAATAATCAAGCAGCTGAGCAGGCAGGAATTACGCAGCACAGCTGGCAATTGTCAAGCAGATGACAGGCAGGAATCGTGCAGCTCAGCTGGCAATTGTCAAGCAGATGAGCAGACAGTAATCACGCAGCTCAGCAGGCCCAGATCACGTGACTGAGCATGCACTGTTCACGTGGCTGATCATACACTGATCACGTGATGATCATGCACTGATCACTTGGATATCATGCACTGATCACGTGGCTGATCATACACTGTTCACGTGTCTGACCATGCACTGATCACGTGGCTGATCATACACTGCTCACGTAACTGATCATGCACTGATCACGTGGCTATCATGCACTGATCACGTGGCTGAACATGCACTGTTCACGTGGCTGATCACACACCTGTCACGTGACATATCATGCACTGATCACGTGGCACTCATGCACTGATCACGTGGCTGATCATACTCTGCTCACGTAACTCATGCACACATCACGTGGCTATCATGCACTGCTCACGTGGCTCGTCATGGAATGATCACGTAGCAACCATATACTGGTCACGTGACTGATCATGCAAAGATCACGTAAATGATCATGCACTGTTCACGTGACTGATCATGTACTGATCACGTGACTGATCATGCACTGATCACGTGGCTATCATGCTCTGCTCACGTGGCTGATCATGCAACGATCACGTAGCAACCATGTACTGGTCACGTGACTGATCATGCACTGATCACGTAATTGATCCTGCACTGATCACGTGGCTCATCATGCACTGATCACGTGGCTGATCACACATGTATCACGTGACTGATCATGCACTGATCCCGTGGCTCTCATGCACTGATCACGTGGCTGTCATGCACTGATCACGTGGATATCATGCACTGATCACGTGGCTGATCACACACGTATCACATGACTGATCATGCACTGATCACGTGGCTATCATGCACTGATCACGTGGCTGATCATGCACTGATCACGTGGCTATCATGCACTGATCACGTGGCTGACATGCACTGATCACGTGACTGATCATGCACTGATCACGTGGCTGATCATGCACTGATCACGTGGCTGATCATGCACTGATCACGTGGCTGATCATGCACTGATCACGTGACTGATCATGCACTGATCACGTGACTGATCATGCACTGATCACGTGGCTATCATGCACTGATCACGTGGCTGATCATGCACTGATCACGCAGCTATCATGCACTGATCACGTGACTGATCATGCACTGATCACGTGGCTGATCATGCACTGATCACGTGACTGATCATGCACTGATCACGTGGCTATCATGCACTGATCACGTGGCTGATCATGCACTGATCACGTGGCTGATCACACACTGTCACGTGACTATCATGCACTGATCACGTGACTCTCATGCACTGATCACGTGGCTGATCATACTCTGCTCACGTAACTCATGCACACATCACGTGGCTATCATGCACTGCTCACGTGGCTCGTCATGGAATGATCACGTAGCAACCATATACTGGTCACGTGACTGATCATGCACTGATCACGTAAATGATCATGCACTGTTCACGTGACTGATCATGCACTGATCACGTGACTGATCATGCACTGATCACGTGGCTATCATGCACTGCTCACGTGGCTGATCATGCAACGATCACGTAGCAACCATGTACTGGTCACGTGACTGATCATGCACTGATCACGTAATTGATCATGCACTGATCACGTGGCTCATCATGCACTGATCACGTGGCTGATCACACATGTATCACGTGACTGATCATGCACTGATCACGTGGCTCTCATGCACTGATCACGTGGCTGTCATGCACTGATCACGTGGATATCATGCACTGATCACGTGGCTGATCACACACGTATCACATGACTGATCATGCACTGATCACGTGGCTATCATGCACTGATCACGTGGCTATCATGCACTGATCACGTGGCTGATCAGGCAATGATCACGTAGCTACCATGTACTGGTCACGTGACTGATCATGCACTGATCACGTAATTGATCATGCACTGATCACGTGGCTGATCATGCACTGATCACGTGGCTGATCATACACTGATCACATAACTGATCATGCACTGATCACGTGACTGATCATGCACTGATCACGTGGCTATCATGCACTGATCACTTGGCTGGACATACACTGATCACGTGCCTGGTCATGCACTGATCACGTGGCTGATCATGCACTGATCACGTGACTGATCATGCACTGATCACGTGTCTGATCATGCACTGATCACGTGGCTATCATGCACTGCTCACGTGGCTGATCATGCCATGATCACGCAGCTACCATGTACTGGTCACATGACTGATCATGCACTGATCACGTGACTGATCATGCAGTGATCACGTGGCTATCATGAACTACTCACGTGGCTGATCATGCAATGATCATGTAGCTACCATGTACAGGTCACGTGAATGATCATACACCCATCAGGTGACTGATCATGCACTGATCACGTGGCTATCATGCACTGATCACGAGACTGATCATGCACTGTTCACGTCTATATCATGCACTGATCACATGACTGCCCGTGCACTGATCACGTGGATGATCATACACTAATCTTGTGACAGATCATGCACTGATCACGTGGCTGATCATGCACTGATACCGTGACTGAGCATGGACTGATCACATGACTATCATGTAGTGATCACGTGACTTAATGGCGCTGATCATGTGACTGATCATGCGCTGATCATGTTTGCTATCATACACTGATCATGTGCCTCTGGAGGCAATAAACAAAGAGCTGAGTAGGCACGAATCAAACAGTCAGCAGGCAATAATCATGGAACTCAGGTGTGAGGAATCATGCTGCTCAGCTGGCAATAATCAAGCAGCTGAGCAGGCAGGAATTACGCAGCACAGCTGGCAATTGTCAAGCAGATGACAGGCAGGAATCGTGCAGCTCAGCTGGCAATTGTCAAGCAGATGAGCAGACAGTAATCACGCAGCTCAGCAGGCCCAGATCACGTGACTGAGCATGCACTGTTCACGTGGCTGATCATACACTGATCACGTGGCTGATCATGCACTGATCACGTGGCTGATCACACTGATCACGTGACTGATCATGCACTGATCACGTGGCTGATCATGCACTGATCACGTGGCTGATCATGCACTGATCACGTGGCTGATCACACTGATCACGTGACTGATCATGCACTGATCACGTGGCTATCATGCACTGATCACGTGGCTATCATGCACTGATCACGTGGCTGATCACACGTATCACGTGACTGATCATGCACTGATCACGTGGCTATCATGCACTGATCACGTGGCTATCATGCACTGATCACGTGGCTGATCATGCAATGATCACGTAGCTACCATGTACTGGTCACGTGACTGATCATGCACTGATCACGTAACTGATCATGCACTGATCACGTGGCTGATCATGCACTGATCACGTGGCTGATCATGCACTGATCACGTGACTGATCATGCACTGATCACGTGACTGATCATGCACTGATCACGTGGCTATCATGCACTGATCACGTGGCTGATCATGCACTGATCACGTGGCTATCATGCACTGATCACGTGACTGATCATGCACTGATCACGTGACTGATCATGCACTGATCACGTGGCTGATCATGCACTGATCACGTGGCTGATCATGCACTGATCACGTGGCTATCATGCACTGATCACGTGGCTGATCATGCAATGATCACGTGGCTACCATGTACTGGTCACGTGACTGATCATGCACTGATCACGTAATTGATCATGCACTGATCACGTGGCTGATCATGCACTGATCACGTGGCTGATCATGCACTGATCACGTGACTGATCATGCACTGATCACGTGACTGATCATGCACTGATCACGTCTATATCATGCACTGATCACATGACTGCCCATGCACTGATCACGTGGATGATCATACACTAATCTTGTGACAGATCATGCACTGATCACGTGGCTGATCATGCACTGATACCGTGACTGAGCATGGACTGATCACATGACTATCATGTAGTGATCACGTGACTTAATGGCGCTGATCATGTGACTGATCATGCACTGATCATGTTTGCTATCATACACTGATCATGTGCCTCTGGAGGCAATAAACAAAGAGCTGAGTAGGCACGAATCAAACAGTCAGCAGGCAATAATCATGGAACACATGTGTGAGGAATCATGCTGCTCAGCTGGCAATAATCAAGCAGCTGAGCAGGCAGGAATTACGCAGCACAGCTGGCAATTGTCAAGCAGATGACAGGCAGGAATCGTGCAGCTCAGCTGGCAATTGTCAAGCAGATGAGCAGACAGTAATCACGCAGCTCAGCAGGCCCAGATCACGTGACTGAGCATGCACTGTTCACGTGGCTGATCATGCACTGATCACGTGACTGATCATGCACTGATCACGTGGCTATCATGCACTGATCACGTGGCTGATCATGCACTGATCACGTAGCAACCATGCACTGATCACGTGACTGATCATGCACTGATCACGTAACTGATCATGCACTGATCACGTGGCTCATCATGCACTGATCACGTGGCTGATCACACATGTATCACGTGACTGATCATGCACTGATCACGTGGCTCTCATGCACTGATCACGTGGCTGTCATGCACTGATCACGTGGATATCATGCACTGATCACGTGGCTGATCACACACGTATCACATGACTGATCATGCACTGATCACGTGGCTATCATGCACTGATCACGTGGCTATCATGCACTGATCACGTGGCTGATCATGCAATGATCACGTAGCTACCATGTACTGGTCACGTGACTGATCATGCACTGATCACGTAATTGATCATGCACTGATCACGTGGCTGATCATGCACTGATCACGTGGCTGATCATACACTGATCACATAACTGATCATGCACTGATCACGTGACTGATCATGCACTGATCACGTGGCTATCATGCACTGATCACTTGGCTGGACATACACTGATCACGTGCCTGGTCATGCACTGATCACGTGGCTGATCATGCACTGATCACGTGACTGATCATGCACTGATCTCGTGTCTGATCATGCACTGATCACGTGGCTATCATGCACTGCTCACGTGGCTGATCATGCCATGATCACGCAGCTACCATGTACTGGTCACATGACTGATCATGCACTGATCACGTGACTGATCATGCAGTGATCACGTGGCTATCATGAACTACTCACGTGGCTGATCATGCAATGATCATGTAGCTACCATGTACAGGTCACGTGAATGATCATACACCCATCAGGTGACTGATCATGCACTGATCACGTGGCTATCATGCACTGATCACGAGACTGATCATGCACTGTTCACGTCTATATCATGCACTGATCACATGACTGCCCGTGCACTGATCACGTGGATGATCATACACTAATCTTGTGACAGATCATGCACTGATCACGTGGCTGATCATGCACTGATACCGTGACTGAGCATGGACTGATCACATGACTATCATGTAGTGATCACGTGACTTAATGGCGCTGATCATGTGACTGATCATGCGCTGATCATGTTTGCTATCATACACTGATCATGTGCCTCTGGAGGCAATAAACAAAGAGCTGAGTAGGCACGAATCAAACAGTCAGCAGGCAATAATCATGGAACTCAGGTGTGAGGAATCATGCTGCTCAGCTGGCAATAATCAAGCAGCTGAGCAGGCAGGAATTACGCAGCACAGCTGGCAATTGTCAAGCAGATGACAGGCAGGAATCGTGCAGCTCAGCTGGCAATTGTCAAGCAGATGAGCAGACAGTAATCACGCAGCTCAGCAGGCCCAGATCACGTGACTGAGCATGCACTGTTCACGTGGCTGATCATACACTGATCACGTGATGATCATGCACTGATCACGTGGCTATCATGCACTGATCACGTGGCTGATCATGCACTGTTCACGTGGCTGATCACACACCTGTCACGTGACATATCATGCACTGATCACGTGGCACTCATGCACTGATCACGTGGCTGATCATACTCTGCTCACGTAACTCATGCACACATCACGTGGCTATCATGCACTGCTCACGTGGCTCGTCATGGAATGATCACGTAGCAACCATATACTGGTAACGTGACTGATCATGCAAAGATCACGTAAATGATCATGCACTGTTCACGTGACTGATCATGTACTGATCACGTGACTGATCATGCACTGATCACGTGGCTATCATGCTCTGCTCACGTGGCTGATCATGCAACGATCACGTAGCAACCATGTACTGGTCACGTGACTGATCATGCACTGATCACGTAATTGATCCTGCACTGATCACGTGGCTCATCATGCACTTATCACGTGGCTGATCACACACGTATCACGTGACTGATCATGCACTGATCACGTGGCTATCATGCACTGATCACGTGGCTGTCATGCACTGATCACGTGGCTGTCATGCACTGATCACGTGGATATCATGCACTGATCATGTGGCTGATCACACACGTATCACATGACTGATCATGCACTGATCACGTGGCTATCATGCACTGATCACGTGGCTATCATGCACTGATCACGTGGCTGATCAGGCAATGATCACGTAGCTACCATGTACTGGTCACGTGACTGATCATGCACTGATCACGTAATTGATCATGCACTGATCATGTGGCTGATCATGCACTGATCACGTGGCTGATCATACACTGATCACATAACTGATCATGCACTGATCACGTGACTGATCATGCACTGATCACGTGGCTATCATGCACTGATCACTTGGCTGGACATACACTGATCACGTGCCTGGTCATGCACTGATCACGTGGCTGATCATGCACTGATCACGTGACTGATCATGCACTGATCTCGTGTCTGATCATGCACTGATCACGTGGCTATCATGCACTGCTCACGTGGCTGATCATGCCATGATCACGCAGCTACCATGTACTGGTCACATGACTGATCATGCACTGATCACGTGACTGATCATGCAGTGATCACGTGGCTATCATGAACTACTCACGTGGCTGATCATGCAATGATCATGTAGCTACCATGTACAGGTCACGTGAATGATCATACACCCATCAGGTGACTGATCATGCACTGATCACGTGGCTATCATGCACTGATCACGAGACTGATCATGCACTGTTCACGTCTATATCATGCACTGATCACATGACTGCCCGTGCACTGATCACGTGGATGATCATACACTAATCTTGTGACAGATCATGCACTGATCACGTGGCTGATCATGCACTGATACCGTGACTGAGCATGGACTGATCACATGACTATCATGTAGTGATCACGTGACTTAATGGCGCTGATCATGTGACTGATCATGCGCTGATCATGTTTGCTATCATACACTGATCATGTGCCTCTGGAGGCAATAAACAAAGAGCTGAGTAGGCACGAATCAAACAGTCAGCAGGCAATAATCATGGAACTCAGGTGTGAGGAATCATGCTGCTCAGCTGGCAATAATCAAGCAGCTGAGCAGGCAGGAATTACGCAGCACAGCTGGCAATTGTCAAGCAGATGACAGGCAGGAATCGTGCAGCTCAGCTGGCAATTGTCAAGCAGATGAGCAGACAGTAATCACGCAGCTCAGCAGGCCCAGATCACGTGACTGAGCATGCACTGTTCACGTGGCTGATCATACACTGATCACGTGATGATCATGCACTGATCACTTGGATATCATGCACTGATCACGTGGCTGATCATACACTGTTCACGTGTCTGACCATGCACTGATCACGTGGCTGATCATACACTGCTCACGTAACTGATCATGCACTGATCACGTGGCTATCATGCACTGATCACGTGGCTGAACATGCACTGTTCACGTGGCTGATCACACACCTGTCACGTGACATATCATGCACTGATCACGTGGCACTCATGCACTGATCACGTGGCTGATCATACTCTGCTCACGTAACTCATGCACACATCACGTGGCTATCATGCACTGCTCACGTGGCTCGTCATGGAATGATCACGTAGCAACCATATACTGGTAACGTGACTGATCATGCAAAGATCACGTAAATGATCATGCACTGTTCACGTGACTGATCATGTACTGATCACGTGACTGATCATGCACTGACCACGTGGCTATCATGCTCTGCTCACGTGGCTGATCATGCAACGATCACGTAGCAACCATGTACTGGTCACGTGACTGATCATGCACTGATCACGTAATTGATCCTGCACTGATCACGTGGCTCATCATGCACTGATCACGTGGCTGATCACACATGTATCACGTGACTGATCATGCACTGATCCCGTGGCTCTCATGCACTGATCACGTGGATATCATGCACTGATCATGTGGCTGATCACACACGTATCACATGACTGATCATGCACTGATCACGTGGCTATCATGCACTGATCACGTGGCTGATCATGCAATGATCACGTAGCTACCATGTACTGATCACGTGACTGATCATGCACTGATCACGTAATTGATCATGCACTGATCATGTGGCTGATCATGCACTGATCACGTGGCTGATCATACACTGATCACATAACTGATCATGCACTGATCACGTGACTGATCATGCACTGATCACGTGGCTATCATGCACTGATCACTTGGCTGGACATACACTGATCACGTGCCTGGTCATGCACTGATCACGTGGCTGATCATGCACTGATCACGTGACTGATCATGCACTGATCTCGTGTCTGATCATGCACTGATCACGTGGCTATCATGCACTGCTCACGTGGCTGATCATGCCATGATCACGCAGCTACCATGTACTGGTCACATGACTGATCATGCACTGATCACGTGACTGATCATGCAGTGATCACGTGGCTATCATGAACTACTCACGTGGCTGATCATGCAATGATCATGTAGCTACCATGTACAGGTCACGTGAATGATCATACACCCATCAGGTGACTGATCATGCACTGATCACGTGGCTATCATGCACTGATCACGAGACTGATCATGCACTGTTCACGTCTATATCATGCACTGATCACATGACTGCCCGTGCACTGATCACGTGGATGATCATACACTAATCTTGTGACAGATCATGCACTGATCACGTGGCTGATCATGCACTGATACCGTGACTGAGCATGGACTGATCACATGACTATCATGTAGTGATCACGTGACTTAATGGCGCTGATCATGTGACTGATCATGCGCTGATCATGTTTGCTATCATACACTGATCATGTGCCTCTGGAGGCAATAAACAAAGAGCTGAGTAGGCACGAATCAAACAGTCAGCAGGCAATAATCATGGAACTCAGGTGTGAGGAATCATGCTGCTCAGCTGGCAATAATCAAGCAGCTGAGCAGGCAGGAATTACGCAGCACAGCTGGCAATTGTCAAGCAGATGACAGGCAGGAATCGTGCAGCTCAGCTGGCAATTGTCAAGCAGATGAGCAGACAGTAATCACGCAGCTCAGCAGGCCCAGATCACGTGACTGAGCATGCACTGTTCACGTGGCTGATCATACACTGATCACGTGATGATCATGCACTGATCACTTGGATATCATGCACTGATCACGTGGCTGATCATACACTGTTCACGTGTCTGACCATGCACTGATCACGTGGCTGATCATACACTGCTCACGTAACTGATCATGCACTGATCACGTGGCTATCATGCACTGATCACGTGGCTGAACATGCACTGTTCACGTGGCTGATCACACACCTGTCACGTGACATATCATGCACTGATCACGTGGCACTCATGCACTGATCACGTGGCTGATCATACTCTGCTCACGTAACTCATGCACACATCACGTGGCTATCATGCACTGCTCACGTGGCTCGTCATGGAATGATCACGTAGCAACCATATACTGGTAACGTGACTGATCATGCAAAGATCACGTAAATGATCATGCACTGTTCACGTGACTGATCATGTACTGATCACGTGACTGATCATGCACTGACCACGTGGCTATCATGCTCTGCTCACGTGGCTGATCATGCAACGATCACGTAGCAACCATGTACTGGTCACGTGACTGATCATGCACTGATCACGTAATTGATCCTGCACTGATCACGTGGCTCATCATGCACTGATCACGTGGCTGATCACACATGTATCACGTGACTGATCATGCACTGATCCCGTGGCTCTCATGCACTGATCACGTGGCTGTCATGCACTGATCACGTGGATATCATGCACTGATCATGTGGCTGATCACACACGTATCACATGACTGATCATGCACTGATCACGTGGCTATCATGCACTGATCACGTGGCTATCATGCACTGATCACGTGGCTGATCAGGCAATGATCACGTAGCTACCATGTACTGGTCACGTGACTGATCATGCACTGATCACGTAATTGATCATGCACTGATCATGTGGCTGATCATGCACTGATCACGTGGCTGATCATACACTGATCACATAACTGATCATGCACTGATCACGTGACTGATCATGCACTGATCACGTGGCTATCATGCACTGATCACTTGGCTGGACATACACTGATCACGTGCCTGGTCATGCACTGATCACGTGGCTGATCATGCACTGATCACGTGACTGATCATGCACTGATCTCGTGTCTGATCATGCACTGATCACGTGGCTATCATGCACTGCTCACGTGGCTGATCATGCCATGATCACGCAGCTACCATGTACTGGTCACATGACTGATCATGCACTGATCACGTGACTGATCATGCAGTGATCACGTGGCTATCATGAACTACTCACGTGGCTGATCATGCAATGATCATGTAGCTACCATGTACAGGTCACGTGAATGATCATACACCCATCAGGTGACTGATCATGCACTGATCACGTGGCTATCATGCACTGATCACGAGACTGATCATGCACTGTTCACGTCTATATCATGCACTGATCACATGACTGCCCGTGCACTGATCACGTGGATGATCATACACTAATCTTGTGACAGATCATGCACTGATCACGTGGCTGATCATGCACTGATACCGTGACTGAGCATGGACTGATCACATGACTATCATGTAGTGATCACGTGACTTAATGGCGCTGATCATGTGACTGATCATGCGCTGATCATGTTTGCTATCATACACTGATCATGTGCCTCTGGAGGCAATAAACAAAGAGCTGAGTAGGCACGAATCAAACAGTCAGCAGGCAATAATCATGGAACTCAGGTGTGAGGAATCATGCTGCTCAGCTGGCAATAATCAAGCAGCTGAGCAGGCAGGAATTACGCAGCACAGCTGGCAATTGTCAAGCAGATGACAGGCAGGAATCGTGCAGCTCAGCTGGCAATTGTCAAGCAGATGAGCAGACAGTAATCACGCAGCTCAGCAGGCCCAGATCACGTGACTGAGCATGCACTGTTCACGTGGCTGATCATACACTGATCACGTGATGATCATGCACTGATCACTTGGATATCATGCACTGATCACGTGGCTGATCATACACTGTTCACGTGTCTGACCATGCACTGATCACGTGGCTGATCATACACTGCTCACGTAACTGATCATGCACTGATCACGTGGCTATCATGCACTGATCACGTGGCTGAACATGCACTGTTCACGTGGCTGATCACACACCTGTCACGTGACATATCATGCACTGATCACGTGGCACTCATGCACTGATCACGTGGCTGATCATACTCTGCTCACGTAACTCATGCACACATCACGTGGCTATCATGCACTGCTCACGTGGCTCGTCATGGAATGATCACGTAGCAACCATATACTGGTAACGTGACTGATCATGCAAAGATCACGTAAATGATCATGCACTGTTCACGTGACTGATCATGTACTGATCACGTGACTGATCATGCACTGACCACGTGGCTATCATGCTCTGCTCACGTGGCTGATCATGCAACGATCACGTAGCAACCATGTACTGGTCACGTGACTGATCATGCACTGATCACGTAATTGATCCTGCACTGATCACGTGGCTCATCATGCACTGATCACGTGGCTGATCACACATGTATCACGTGACTGATCATGCACTGATCCCGTGGCTCTCATGCACTGATCACGTGGCTGTCATGCACTGATCACGTGGATATCATGCACTGATCATGTGGCTGATCACACACGTATCACATGACTGATCATGCACTGATCACGTGGCTATCATGCACTGATCACGTGGCTATCATGCACTGATCACGTGGCTGATCAGGCAATGATCACGTAGCTACCATGTACTGGTCACGTGACTGATCATGCACTGATCACGTAATTGATCATGCACTGATCATGTGGCTGATCATGCACTGATCACGTGGCTGATCATACACTGATCACATAACTGATCATGCACTGATCACGTGACTGATCATGCACTGATCACGTGGCTATCATGCACTGATCACTTGGCTGGACATACACTGATCACGTGCCTGGTCATGCACTGATCACGTGGCTGATCATGCACTGATCACGTGACTGATCATGCACTGATCTCGTGTCTGATCATGCACTGATCACGTGGCTATCATGCACTGCTCACGTGGCTGATCATGCCATGATCACGCAGCTACCATGTACTGGTCACATGACTGATCATGCACTGATCACGTGACTGATCATGCAGTGATCACGTGGCTATCATGAACTACTCACGTGGCTGATCATGCAATGATCATGTAGCTACCATGTACAGGTCACGTGAATGATCATACACCCATCAGGTGACTGATCATGCACTGATCACGTGGCTATCATGCACTGATCACGAGACTGATCATGCACTGTTCACGTCTATATCATGCACTGATCACATGACTGCCCATGCACTGATCACGTGGATGATCATACACTAATCTTGTGACAGATCATGCACTGATCACGTGGCTGATCATGCACTGATACCGTGACTGAGCATGGACTGATCACATGACTATCATGTAGTGATCACGTGACTTAATGGCGCTGATCATGTGACTGATCATGCGCTGATCATGTTTGCTATCATACACTGATCATGTGCCTCTGGAGGCAATAAACAAAGAGCTGAGTAGGCACGAATCAAACAGTCAGCAGGCAATAATCATGGAACTCAGGTGTGAGGAATCATGCTGCTCAGCTGGCAATAATCAAGCAGCTGAGCAGGCAGGAATTACGCAGCACAGCTGGCAATTGTCAAGCAGATGACAGGCAGGAATCGTGCAGCTCAGCTGGCAATTGTCAAGCAGATGAGCAGACAGTAATCACGCAGCTCAGCAGGCCCAGATCACGTGACTGAGCATGCACTGTTCACGTGGCTGATCATACACTGATCACGTGATGATCATGCACTGATCACTTGGATATCATGCACTGATCACGTGGCTGATCATACACTGTTCACGTGTCTGACCATGCACTGATCACGTGGCTGATCATACACTGCTCACGTAACTGATCATGCACTGATCACGTGGCTATCATGCACTGATCACGTGGCTGAACATGCACTGTTCACGTGGCTGATCACACACCTGTCACGTGACATATCATGCACTGATCACGTGGCACTCATGCACTGATCACGTGGCTGATCATACTCTGCTCACGTAACTCATGCACACATCACGTGGCTATCATGCACTGCTCACGTGGCTCGTCATGGAATGATCACGTAGCAACCATATACTGGTAACGTGACTGATCATGCAAAGATCACGTAAATGATCATGCACTGTTCACGTGACTGATCATGTACTGATCACGTGACTGATCATGCACTGACCACGTGGCTATCATGCTCTGCTCACGTGGCTGATCATGCAACGATCACGTAGCAACCATGTACTGGTCACGTGACTGATCATGCACTGATCACGTAATTGATCCTGCACTGATCACGTGGCTCATCATGCACTGATCACGTGGCTGATCACACATGTATCACGTGACTGATCATGCACTGATCACGTGGCTCTCATGCACTGATCACGTGGCTGTCATGCACTGATCACGTGGATATCATGCACTGATCATGTGGCTGATCACACACGTATCACATGACTGATCATGCACTGATCACGTGGCTATCATGCACTGATCACGTGGCTATCATGCACTGATCACGTGGCTGATCAGGCAATGATCACGTAGCTACCATGTACTGGTCACGTGACTGATCATGCACTGATCACGTAATTGATCATGCACTGATCATGTGGCTGATCATGCACTGATCACGTGGCTGATCATACACTGATCACATAACTGATCATGCACTGATCACGTGACTGATCATGCACTGATCACGTGGCTATCATGCACTGATCACTTGGCTGGACATACACTGATCACGTGCCTGGTCATGCACTGATCACGTGGCTGATCATGCACTGATCACGTGACTGATCATGCACTGATCTCGTGTCTGATCATGCACTGATCACGTGGCTATCATGCACTGCTCACGTGGCTGATCATGCCATGATCACGCAGCTACCATGTACTGGTCACATGACTGATCATGCACTGATCACGTGACTGATCATGCAGTGATCACGTGGCTATCATGAACTACTCACGTGGCTGATCATGCAATGATCATGTAGCTACCATGTACAGGTCACGTGAATGATCATACACCCATCAGGTGACTGATCATGCACTGATCACGTGGCTATCATGCACTGATCACGAGACTGATCATGCACTGTTCACGTCTATATCATGCACTGATCACATGACTGCCCGTGCACTGATCACGTGGATGATCATACACTAATCTTGTGACAGATCATGCACTGATCACGTGGCTGATCATGCACTGATACCGTGACTGAGCATGGACTGATCACATGACTATCATGTAGTGATCACGTGACTTAATGGCGCTGATCATGTGACTGATCATGCGCTGATCATGTTTGCTATCATACACTGATCATGTGCCTCTGGAGGCAATAAACAAAGAGCTGAGTAGGCACGAATCAAACAGTCAGCAGGCAATAATCATGGAACTCAGGTGTGAGGAATCATGCTGCTCAGCTGGCAATAATCAAGCAGCTGAGCAGGCAGGAATTACGCAGCACAGCTGGCAATTGTCAAGCAGATGACAGGCAGGAATCGTGCAGCTCAGCTGGCAATTGTCAAGCAGATGAGCAGACAGTAATCACGCAGCTCAGCAGGCCCAGATCACGTGACTGAGCATGCACTGTTCACGTGGCTGATCATACACTGATCACGTGATGATCATGCACTGATCACTTGGATATCATGCACTGATCACGTGGCTGATCATACACTGTTCACGTGTCTGACCATGCACTGATCACGTGGCTGATCATACACTGCTCACGTAACTGATCATGCACTGATCACGTGGCTATCATGCACTGATCACGTGGCTGAACATGCACTGTTCACGTGGCTGATCACACACCTGTCACGTGACATATCATGCACTGATCACGTGGCACTCATGCACTGATCACGTGGCTGATCATACTCTGCTCACGTAACTCATGCACACATCACGTGGCTATCATGCACTGCTCACGTGGCTCGTCATGGAATGATCACGTAGCAACCATATACTGGTAACGTGACTGATCATGCAAAGATCACGTAAATGATCATGCACTGTTCACGTGACTGATCATGTACTGATCACGTGACTGATCATGCACTGACCACGTGGCTATCATGCTCTGCTCACGTGGCTGATCATGCAACGATCACGTAGCAACCATGTACTGGTCACGTGACTGATCATGCACTGATCACGTAATTGATCCTGCACTGATCACGTGGCTCATCATGCACTGATCACGTGGCTGATCACACATGTATCACGTGACTGATCATGCACTGATCCCGTGGCTCTCATGCACTGATCACGTGGCTGTCATGCACTGATCACGTGGATATCATGCACTGATCACGTGGCTGATCACACACGTATCACATGACTGATCATGCACTGATCACGTGGCTATCATGCACTGATCACGTGGCTATCATGCACTGATCACGTGGCTGATCAGGCAATGATCACGTAGCTACCATGTACTGGTCACGTGACTGATCATGCACTGATCACGTAATTGATCATGCACTGATCATGTGGCTGATCATGCACTGATCACGTGGCTGATCATACACTGATCACATAACTGATCATGCACTGATCACGTGACTGATCATGCACTGATCACGTGGCTATCATGCACTGATCACTTGGCTGGACATACACTGATCACGTGCCTGGTCATGCACTGATCACGTGGCTGATCATGCACTGATCACGTGACTGATCATGCACTGATCTCGTGTCTGATCATGCACTGATCACGTGGCTATCATGCACTGCTCACGTGGCTGATCATGCCATGATCACGCAGCTACCATGTACTGGTCACATGACTGATCATGCACTGATCACGTGACTGATCATGCAGTGATCACGTGGCTATCATGAACTACTCACGTGGCTGATCATGCAATGATCATGTAGCTACCATGTACAGGTCACGTAAATGATCATACACCCATCAGGTGACTGATCATGCACTGATCACGTGGCTATCATGCACTGATCACGAGACTGATCATGCACTGTTCACGTCTATGTCATGCACTGATCACATGACTGCCCATGCACTGATCACGTGCATGATCATACACTAATCTTGTGACAGATCATGCACTGATCACGTGGCTGATCATGCACTGATACCGTGACTGAGCATGGACTGATCACATGACTATCATGTAGTGATCACGTGACTTAATGGCGCTGATCATGCGCTGATCATGTTTGCTATCATACACTGATCATGTGCCTCTGGAGGCAATAAACAAAGAGCTGAGTAGGCACGAATCAAACAGTCAGCAGGCAATAATCATGGAACTCAGGTGTGAGGAATCATGCTGCTCAGCTGGCAATAATCAAGCAGCTGAGCAGGCAGGAATTACGCAGCACAGCTGGCAATTGTCAAGCAGATGACAGGCAGGAATCGTGCAGCTCAGCTGGCAATTGTCAAGCAGATGAGCAGACAGTAATCACGCAGCTCAGCAGGCCCAGATCACGTGACTGAGCATGCACTGTTCACGTGGCTGATCATACACTGATCACGTGATGATCATGCACTGATCACTTGGATATCATGCACTGATCACGTGGCTGATCATACACTGTTCACGTGTCTGACCATGCACTGATCACGTGGCTGATCATACACTGCTCACGTAACTGATCATGCACTGATCACGTGGCTATCATGCACTGATCACGTGGCTGAACATGCACTGTTCACGTGGCTGATCACACACCTGTCACGTGACATATCATGCACTGATCACGTGGCACTCATGCACTGATCACGTGGCTGATCATACTCTGCTCACGTAACTCATGCACACATCACGTGGCTATCATGCACTGCTCACGTGGCTCGTCATGGAATGATCACGTAGCAACCATATACTGGTAACGTGACTGATCATGCAAAGATCACGTAAATGATCATGCACTGTTCACGTGACTGATCATGTACTGATCACGTGACTGATCATGCACTGACCACGTGGCTATCATGCTCTGCTCACGTGGCTGATCATGCAACGATCACGTAGCAACCATGTACTGGTCACGTGACTGATCATGCACTGATCACGTAATTGATCCTGCACTGATCACGTGGCTCATCATGCACTGATCACGTGGCTGATCACACATGTATCACGTGACTGATCATGCACTGATCACGTGGCTCTCATGCACTGATCACGTGGCTGTCATGCACTGATCACGTGGATATCATGCACTGATCACGTGGCTGATCACACACGTATCACATGACTGATCATGCACTGATCACGTGGCTATCATGCACTGATCACGTGGCTATCATGCACTGATCACGTGGCTGATCATGCACTGATCACGTGACTGATCATGCACTGATCACGTGACTGATCATGCACTGATCACGTGGCTGATCATGCACTGATCACGTGGCTGATCATGCACTGATCACGTGACTGATCATGCACTGATCACGTGACTGATCATGCACTGATCACGTGACTGATCATGCACTGATCACGTGGCTGATCATGCACTGATCACGTGGCTGATCATGCACTGATCACGTGACTGATCATGCACTGATCACGTGGCTGATCATGCACTGATCACGTGGCTGATCATGCACTGATCACGTGACTGATCATGCACTGATCACGTGACTGATCATGCACTGATCACGTGGCTGATCATGCACTGATCACGTGGCTATCATGCACTGATCACGTGGCTGATCATGCATGATCACGCAGCTACCATGCACTGGTCACGTGACTGATCATGCACTGATCACGTGACTGATCATGCACTGATCACGTGGCTATCATGCACTGCTCACGTGGCTGATCATGCAATGATCACGTAGCTACCATGTACTGGTCACGTGACTGATCATGCACTGATCACGTGACTGATCATGCACTGATCACGTGGCTATCATGCACTGCTCACGTGGCTGATCATGCAATGATCACGTAGCTACCATGTACTGGTCACGTGACTGATCATGCACCCATCAGGTGACTGATCATGCACTGATCACGTGGCTATCATGCACTGATCACGAGACTGATCATGCACTGTTCACGTCTATATCATGCACTGATCACATGACTGCCCGTGCACTGATCACGTGGATGATCATACACTAATCTTGTGACAGATCATGCACTGATCACGTGGCTGATCATGCACTGATACCGTGACTGAGCATGGACTGATCACATGACTATCATGTAGTGATCACGTGACTTAATGGCGCTGATCATGTGACTGATCATGCGCTGATCATGTTTGCTATCATACACTGATCATGTGCCTCTGGAGGCAATAAACAAAGAGCTGAGTAGGCACGAATCAAACAGTCAGCAGGCAATAATCATGGAACTCAGGTGTGAGGAATCATGCTGCTCAGCTGGCAATAATCAAGCAGCTGAGCAGGCAGGAATTACGCAGCACAGCTGGCAATTGTCAAGCAGATGACAGGCAGGAATCGTGCAGCTCAGCTGGCAATTGTCAAGCAGATGAGCAGACAGTAATCACGCAGCTCAGCAGGCCCAGATCACGTGACTGAGCATGCACTGTTCACGTGGCTGATCATACACTGATCACGTGATGATCATGCACTGATCACTTGGATATCATGCACTGATCACGTGGCTGATCATACACTGTTCACGTGTCTGACCATGCACTGATCACGTGGCTGATCATACACTGCTCACGTAACTGATCATGCACTGATCACGTGGCTATCATGCACTGATCACGTGGCTGAACATGCACTGTTCACGTGGCTGATCACACACCTGTCACGTGACATATCATGCACTGATCACGTGGCACTCATGCACTGATCACGTGGCTGATCATACTCTGCTCACGTAACTCATGCACACATCACGTGGCTATCATGCACTGCTCACGTGGCTCGTCATGGAATGATCACGTAGCTACCATATACTGGTAACGTGACTGATCATGCAAAGATCACGTAAATGATCATGCACTGTTCACGTGACTGATCATGTACTGATCACGTGACTGATCATGCACTGACCACGTGGCTATCATGCTCTGCTCACGTGGCTGATCATGCAACGTTCACGTAGCAACCATGTACTGGTCACGTGACTGATCATGCACTGATCATGTAATTGATCCTGCACTGATCACGTGGCTCATCATGCACTGATCACGTGGCTGATCACACATGTATCACGTGACTGATCATGCACTGATCACGTGGGTGTCATGCACTGATCACGTGGATATCATGCACTGATCACGTGGCTGATCACACACGTATCACATGACTGATCATGCACTGATCACGTGGCTATCATGCACTGATCACGTGGCTACCATGCACTGATCACGTGGCTGATCAGGCAATGATCACGTAGCTACCATGTACTGGTCACGTGACTGATCATGCACTGATCACGTAATTGATCATGCACTGATCATGTGGCTGATCATGCACTGATCACGTGGCTGATCATACACTGATCACGTAACTGATCATGCACTGATCACGTGACTGATCATGCACTGATCACGTGGCTATCATGCACTGATCACTTGGCTGACATACACTGATCACGTGCCTGGTCATGCACTGATCACGTGGCTGATCATGCACTGATCACGTGACTGATCATGCACTGATCACGTGGCTGATCATGCACTGATCACGTGACTGATCATGCACTGATCTCGTGTCTGATCATGCACTGATCACGTGGCTATCATGCACTGCTCACGTGGCTGATCATGCCATGATCACGCAGCTACCATGTACTGGTCACATGACTGATCATGCACTGATCACGTGACTGATCATGCAGTGATCACGTGGCTATCATGAACTACTCACGTGGCTGATCATGCAATGATCATGTAGCTACCATGTACAGGTCACGTGAATGATCATACACCCATCAGGTGACTGATCATGCACTGATCACGTGGCTATCATGCACTGATCACGAGACTGATCATGCACTGTTCACGTCTATATCATGCACTGATCACATGACTGCCCGTGCACTGATCACGTGGATGATCATACACTAATCTTGTGACAGATCATGCACTGATCACGTGGCTGATCATGCACTGATACCGTGACTGAGCATGGACTGATCACATGACTATCATGTAGTGATCACGTGACTTAATGGCGCTGATCATGTGACTGATCATGCGCTGATCATGTTTGCTATCATACACTGATCATGTGCCTCTGGAGGCAATAAACAAAGAGCTGAGTAGGCACGAATCAAACAGTCAGCAGGCAATAATCATGGAACTCAGGTGTGAGGAATCATGCTGCTCAGCTGGCAATAATCAAGCAGCTGAGCAGGCAGGAATTACGCAGCACAGCTGGCAATTGTCAAGCAGATGACAGGCAGGAATCGTGCAGCTCAGCTGGCAATTGTCAAGCAGATGAGCAGACAGTAATCACGCAGCTCAGCAGGCCCAGATCACGTGACTGAGCATGCACTGTTCACGTGGCTGATCATACACTGATCACGTGATGATCATGCACTGATCACTTGGATATCATGCACTGATCACGTGGCTGATCATACACTGTTCACGTGTCTGACCATGCACTGATCACGTGGCTGATCATACACTGCTCACGTAACTGATCATGCACTGATCACGTGGCTATCATGCACTGATCACGTGGCTGAACATGCACTGTTCACGTGGCTGATCACACACCTGTCACGTGACATATCATGCACTGATCACGTGGCACTCATGCACTGATCACGTGGCTGATCATACTCTGCTCACGTAACTCATGCACACATCACGTGGCTATCATGCACTGCTCACGTGGCTCGTCATGGAATGATCACGTAGCAACCATATACTGGTAACGTGACTGATCATGCAAAGATCACGTAAATGATCATGCACTGTTCACGTGACTGATCATGTACTGATCACGTGACTGATCATGCACTGACCACGTGGCTATCATGCTCTGCTCACGTGGCTGATCATGCAACGATCACGTAGCAACCATGTACTGGTCACGTGACTGATCATGCACTGATCACGTAATTGATCCTGCACTGATCACGTGGCTCATCATGCACTGATCACGTGGCTGATCACACATGTATCACGTGACTGATCATGCACTGATCCCGTGGCTCTCATGCACTGATCACGTGGCTGTCATGCACTGATCACGTGGATATCATGCACTGATCATGTGGCTGATCACACACGTATCACATGACTGATCATGCACTGATCACGTGGCTATCATGCACTGATCACGTGGCTATCATGCACTGATCACGTGGCTGATCAGGCAATGATCACGTAGCTACCATGTACTGGTCACGTGACTGATCATGCACTGATCACGTAATTGATCATGCACTGATCATGTGGCTGATCATGCACTGATCACGTGGCTGATCATACACTGATCACATAACTGATCATGCACTGATCACGTGACTGATCATGCACTGATCACGTGGCTATCATGCACTGATCACTTGGCTGGACATACACTGATCACGTGCCTGGTCATGCACTGATCACGTGGCTGATCATGCACTGATCACGTGACTGATCATGCACTGATCTCGTGTCTGATCATGCACTGATCACGTGGCTATCATGCACTGCTCACGTGGCTGATCATGCCATGATCACGCAGCTACCATGTACTGGTCACATGACTGATCATGCACTGATCACGTGACTGATCATGCAGTGATCACGTGGCTATCATGAACTACTCACGTGGCTGATCATGCAATGATCATGTAGCTACCATGTACAGGTCACGTGAATGATCATACACCCATCAGGTGACTGATCATGCACTGATCACGTGGCTATCATGCACTGATCACGAGACTGATCATGCACTGTTCACGTCTATATCATGCACTGATCACATGACTGCCCGTGCACTGATCACGTGGATGATCATACACTAATCTTGTGACAGATCATGCACTGATCACGTGGCTGATCATGCACTGATACCGTGACTGAGCATGGACTGATCACATGACTATCATGTAGTGATCACGTGACTTAATGGCGCTGATCATGTGACTGATCATGCGCTGATCATGTTTGCTATCATACACTGATCATGTGCCTCTGGAGGCAATAAACAAAGAGCTGAGTAGGCACGAATCAAACAGTCAGCAGGCAATAATCATGGAACTCAGGTGTGAGGAATCATGCTGCTCAGCTGGCAATAATCAAGCAGCTGAGCAGGCAGGAATTACGCAGCACAGCTGGCAATTGTCAAGCAGATGACAGGCAGGAATCGTGCAGCTCAGCTGGCAATTGTCAAGCAGATGAGCAGACAGTAATCACGCAGCTCAGCAGGCCCAGATCACGTGACTGAGCATGCACTGTTCACGTGGCTGATCATACACTGATCACGTGATGATCATGCACTGATCACTTGGATATCATGCACTGATCACGTGGCTGATCATACACTGTTCACGTGTCTGACCATGCACTGATCACGTGGCTGATCATACACTGCTCACGTAACTGATCATGCACTGATCACGTGGCTATCATGCACTGATCACGTGGCTGAACATGCACTGTTCACGTGGCTGATCACACACCTGTCACGTGACATATCATGCACTGATCACGTGGCACTCATGCACTGATCACGTGGCTGATCATACTCTGCTCACGTAACTCATGCACACATCACGTGGCTATCATGCACTGCTCACGTGGCTCGTCATGGAATGATCACGTAGCAACCATATACTGGTAACGTGACTGATCATGCAAAGATCACGTAAATGATCATGCACTGTTCACGTGACTGATCATGTACTGATCACGTGACTGATCATGCACTGACCACGTGGCTATCATGCTCTGCTCACGTGGCTGATCATGCAACGATCACGTAGCAACCATGTACTGGTCACGTGACTGATCATGCACTGATCACGTAATTGATCCTGCACTGATCACGTGGCTCATCATGCACTGATCACGTGGCTGATCACACATGTATCACGTGACTGATCATGCACTGATCCCGTGGCTCTCATGCACTGATCACGTGGCTGTCATGCACTGATCACGTGGATATCATGCACTGATCATGTGGCTGATCACACACGTATCACATGACTGATCATGCACTGATCACGTGGCTATCATGCACTGATCACGTGGCTATCATGCACTGATCACGTGGCTGATCAGGCAATGATCACGTAGCTACCATGTACTGGTCACGTGACTGATCATGCACTGATCACGTAATTGATCATGCACTGATCATGTGGCTGATCATGCACTGATCACGTGGCTGATCATACACTGATCACATAACTGATCATGCACTGATCACGTGACTGATCATGCACTGATCACGTGGCTATCATGCACTGATCACTTGGCTGGACATACACTGATCACGTGCCTGGTCATGCACTGATCACGTGGCTGATCATGCACTGATCACGTGACTGATCATGCACTGATCTCGTGTCTGATCATGCACTGATCACGTGGCTATCATGCACTGCTCACGTGGCTGATCATGCCATGATCACGCAGCTACCATGTACTGGTCACATGACTGATCATGCACTGATCACGTGACTGATCATGCAGTGATCACGTGGCTATCATGAACTACTCACGTGGCTGATCATGCAATGATCATGTAGCTACCATGTACAGGTCACGTGAATGATCATACACCCATCAGGTGACTGATCATGCACTGATCACGTGGCTATCATGCACTGATCACGAGACTGATCATGCACTGTTCACGTCTATATCATGCACTGATCACATGACTGCCCGTGCACTGATCACGTGGATGATCATACACTAATCTTGTGACAGATCATGCACTGATCACGTGGCTGATCATGCACTGATACCGTGACTGAGCATGGACTGATCACATGACTATCATGTAGTGATCACGTGACTTAATGGCGCTGATCATGTGACTGATCATGCGCTGATCATGTTTGCTATCATACACTGATCATGTGCCTCTGGAGGCAATAAACAAAGAGCTGAGTAGGCACGAATCAAACAGTCAGCAGGCAATAATCATGGAACTCAGGTGTGAGGAATCATGCTGCTCAGCTGGCAATAATCAAGCAGCTGAGCAGGCAGGAATTACGCAGCACAGCTGGCAATTGTCAAGCAGATGACAGGCAGGAATCGTGCAGCTCAGCTGGCAATTGTCAAGCAGATGAGCAGACAGTAATCACGCAGCTCAGCAGGCCCAGATCACGTGACTGAGCATGCACTGTTCACGTGGCTGATCATACACTGATCACGTGATGATCATGCACTGATCACTTGGATATCATGCACTGATCACGTGGCTGATCATACACTGTTCACGTGTCTGACCATGCACTGATCACGTGGCTGATCATACACTGCTCACGTAACTGATCATGCACTGATCACGTGGCTATCATGCACTGATCACGTGGCTGAACATGCACTGTTCACGTGGCTGATCACACACCTGTCACGTGACATATCATGCACTGATCACGTGGCACTCATGCACTGATCACGTGGCTGATCATACTCTGCTCACGTAACTCATGCACACATCACGTGGCTATCATGCACTGCTCACGTGGCTCGTCATGGAATGATCACGTAGCAACCATATACTGGTAACGTGACTGATCATGCAAAGATCACGTAAATGATCATGCACTGTTCACGTGACTGATCATGTACTGATCACGTGACTGATCATGCACTGACCACGTGGCTATCATGCTCTGCTCACGTGGCTGATCATGCAACGATCACGTAGCAACCATGTACTGGTCACGTGACTGATCATGCACTGATCACGTAATTGATCCTGCACTGATCACGTGGCTCATCATGCACTGATCACGTGGCTGATCACACATGTATCACGTGACTGATCATGCACTGATCCCGTGGCTCTCATGCACTGATCACGTGGCTGTCATGCACTGATCACGTGGATATCATGCACTGATCATGTGGCTGATCACACACGTATCACATGACTGATCATGCACTGATCACGTGGCTATCATGCACTGATCACGTGGCTATCATGCACTGATCACGTGGCTGATCAGGCAATGATCACGTAGCTACCATGTACTGGTCACGTGACTGATCATGCACTGATCACGTAATTGATCATGCACTGATCATGTGGCTGATCATGCACTGATCACGTGGCTGATCATACACTGATCACATAACTGATCATGCACTGATCACGTGACTGATCATGCACTGATCACGTGGCTATCATGCACTGATCACTTGGCTGGACATACACTGATCACGTGCCTGGTCATGCACTGATCACGTGGCTGATCATGCACTGATCACGTGACTGATCATGCACTGATCTCGTGTCTGATCATGCACTGATCACGTGGCTATCATGCACTGCTCACGTGGCTGATCATGCCATGATCACGCAGCTACCATGTACTGGTCACATGACTGATCATGCACTGATCACGTGACTGATCATGCAGTGATCACGTGGCTATCATGAACTACTCACGTGGCTGATCATGCAATGATCATGTAGCTACCATGTACAGGTCACGTGAATGATCATACACCCATCAGGTGACTGATCATGCACTGATCACGTGGCTATCATGCACTGATCACGAGACTGATCATGCACTGTTCACGTCTATATCATGCACTGATCACATGACTGCCCGTGCACTGATCACGTGGATGATCATACACTAATCTTGTGACAGATCATGCACTGATCACGTGGCTGATCATGCACTGATACCGTGACTGAGCATGGACTGATCACATGACTATCATGTAGTGATCACGTGACTTAATGGCGCTGATCATGTGACTGATCATGCGCTGATCATGTTTGCTATCATACACTGATCATGTGCCTCTGGAGGCAATAAACAAAGAGCTGAGTAGGCACGAATCAAACAGTCAGCAGGCAATAATCATGGAACTCAGGTGTGAGGAATCATGCTGCTCAGCTGGCAATAATCAAGCAGCTGAGCAGGCAGGAATTACGCAGCACAGCTGGCAATTGTCAAGCAGATGACAGGCAGGAATCGTGCAGCTCAGCTGGCAATTGTCAAGCAGATGAGCAGACAGTAATCACGCAGCTCAGCAGGCCCAGATCACGTGACTGAGCATGCACTGTTCACGTGGCTGATCATACACTGATCACGTGATGATCATGCACTGATCACTTGGATATCATGCACTGATCACGTGGCTGATCATACACTGTTCACGTGTCTGACCATGCACTGATCACGTGGCTGATCATACACTGCTCACGTAACTGATCATGCACTGATCACGTGGCTATCATGCACTGATCACGTGGCTGAACATGCACTGTTCACGTGGCTGATCACACACCTGTCACGTGACATATCATGCACTGATCACGTGGCACTCATGCACTGATCACGTGGCTGATCATACTCTGCTCACGTAACTCATGCACACATCACGTGGCTATCATGCACTGCTCACGTGGCTCGTCATGGAATGATCACGTAGCAACCATATACTGGTCACGTGACTGATCATGCAAAGATCACGTAAATGATCATGCACTGTTCACGTGACTGATCATGTACTGATCACGTGACTGATCATGCACTGATCACGTGGCTATCATGCTCTGCTCACGTGGCTGATCATGCAACGATCACGTAGCAACCATGTACTGGTCACGTGACTGATCATGCACTGATCACGTAATTGATCCTGCACTGATCACGTGGCTCATCATGCACTGATCACGTGGCTGATCACACATGTATCACGTGACTGATCATGCACTGATCACGTGGCTATCATGCACTGATCACGTGGCTGATCATGCCATGATCACGCAGCTACCATGTACTGGTCACATGACTGATCATGCACTGATCACGTGACTGATCATGCACTGATCACGTGGCTATCATGCACTACTCACGTGGCTGATCATGCAATGATCATGTAGCTACCATGTACAGGTCACGTGAATGATCATACACCCATCAGGTGACTGATCATGCACTGATCACGTGGCTATCATGCACTGATCACGAGACTGATCATGCACTGATCACGTCTATATCATGCACTGATCACATGACTGCCCATGCACTGATCACGTGGATGATCATACACTAATCTTGTGACAGATCATGCACTGATCACGTGGCTGATCATGCACTGATACCGTGACTGAGCATGGACTGATCACATGACTATCATGTAGTGATCACGTGACTTAATGGCGCTGATCATGTGACTGATCATGCGCTGATCATGTTTGCTATCATACACTGATCATGTGCCTCTGGAGGCAATAAACAAAGAGCTGAGTAGGCACGAATCAAACAGTCAGCAGGCAATAATCATGGAACTCAGCTGTGAGGAATCATGCTGCTCAGCTGGCAATAATCAAGCAGCTGAGCAGGCAGGAATTACGCAGCACAGCTGGCAATTGTCAAGCAGATGACAGGCAGGAATCGTGCAGCTCAGCTGGCAATTGTCAAGCAGATGAGCAGACAGTAATCACGCAGCTCAGCAGGCCCAGATCACGTGACTGAGCATGCACTGTTCACGTGGCTGATCATACACTGATCACGTGATGATCATGCACTGATCACTTGGATATCATGCACTGATCACGTGGCTGATCATACACTGTTCACGTGTCTGACCATGCACTGATCACGTGGCTGATCATACACTGCTCACGTAACTGATCATGCACTGATCACGTGGCTATCATGCACTGATCACGTGGCTGAACATGCACTGTTCACGTGGCTGATCACACACCTGTCACGTGACATATCATGCACTGATCACGTGGCACTCATGCACTGATCACGTGGCTGATCATACTCTGCTCACGTAACTCATGCACACATCACGTGGCTATCATGCACTGCTCACGTGGCTCGTCATGGAATGATCACGTAGCAACCATATACTGGTCACGTGACTGATCATGCAAAGATCACGTAAATGATCATGCACTGTTCACGTGACTGATCATGTACTGATCACGTGACTGATCATGCACTGATCACGTGGCTATCATGCTCTGCTCACGTGGCTGATCATGCAACGATCACGTAGCAACCATGTACTGGTCACGTGACTGATCATGCACTGATCACGTAATTGATCCTGCACTGATCACGTGGCTCATCATGCACTGATCACGTGGCTGATCACACATGTATCACGTGACTGATCATGCACTGATCACGTGGCTCTCATGCACTGATCACGTGGCTGTCATGCACTGATCACGTGGATATCATGCACTGATCACGTGGCTGATCACACACGTATCACATGACTGATCATGCACTGATCACGTGGCTATCATGCACTGATCACGTGGCTATCATGCACTGATCACGTGGCTGATCATGCACTGATCACGTGACTGATCATGCACTGATCACGTGACTGATCATGCACTGATCACGTGGCTGATCATGCACTGATCACGTGGCTGATCATGCACTGATCACGTGACTGATCATGCACTGATCACGTGACTGATCATGCACTGATCACGTGACTGATCATGCACTGATCACGTGGCTGATCATGCACTGATCACGTGGCTGATCATGCACTGATCACGTGACTGATCATGCACTGATCACGTGGCTGATCATGCACTGATCACGTGGCTGATCATGCACTGATCACGTGACTGATCATGCACTGATCACGTGACTGATCATGCACTGATCACGTGACTGATCATGCACTGATCACGTGGCTATCATGCACTGATCACGTGGCTGATCATGCATGATCACGCAGCTATCATGCACTGATCACATGACTGATCATGCACTGATCACGTGACTGATCATGCACTGATCACGTGGCTATCATGCACTATCACGTGGCTGATCATGCAATGATCACGTAGCTACCATGTACTGGTCACGTGACTGATCATGCACTGATCACGTGACTGATCATGCACTGATCACGTGGCTATCATGCACTGCTCACGTGGCTGATCATGCAATGATCACGTAGCTACCATGTACTGGTCACGTGACTGATCATGCACCCATCAGGTGACTGATCATGCACTGATCACGTGGCTATCATGCACTGATCACGAGACTGATCATGCACTGTTCACGTCTATATCATGCACTGATCACATGACTGCCCGTGCACTGATCACGTGGATGATCATACACTAATCTTGTGACAGATCATGCACTGATCACGTGGCTGATCATGCACTGATACCGTGACTGAGCATGGACTGATCACATGACTATCATGTAGTGATCACGTGACTTAATGGCGCTGATCATGTGACTGATCATGCGCTGATCATGTTTGCTATCATACACTGATCATGTGCCTCTGGAGGCAATAAACAAAGAGCTGAGTAGGCACGAATCAAACAGTCAGCAGGCAATAATCATGGAACTCAGGTGTGAGGAATCATGCTGCTCAGCTGGCAATAATCAAGCAGCTGAGCAGGCAGGAATTACGCAGCACAGCTGGCAATTGTCAAGCAGATGACAGGCAGGAATCGTGCAGCTCAGCTGGCAATTGTCAAGCAGATGAGCAGACAGTAATCACGCAGCTCAGCAGGCCCAGATCACGTGACTGAGCATGCACTGTTCACGTGGCTGATCATACACTGATCACGTGATGATCATGCACTGATCACTTGGATATCATGCACTGATCACGTGGCTGATCATACACTGTTCACGTGTCTGACCATGCACTGATCACGTGGCTGAACATACACTGCTCACGTAACTGATCATGCACTGATCACGTGGCTATCATGCACTGATCACGTGGCTGAACATGCACTGTTCACGTGGCTGATCACACACCTGTCACGTGACATATCATGCACTGATCACGTGGCACTCATGCACTGATCACGTGGCTGATCATACTCTGCTCACGTAACTCATGCACACATCACGTGGCTATCATGCACTGCTCACGTGGCTCGTCATGGAATGATCACGTAGCAACCATATACTGGTAACGTGACTGATCATGCAAAGATCACGTAAATGATCATGCACTGTTCACGTGACTGATCATGTACTGATCACGTGACTGATCATGCACTGACCACGTGGCTATCATGCTCTGCTCACGTGGCTGATCATGCAACGATCACGTAGCAACCATGTACTGGTCACGTGACTGATCATGCACTGATCACGTAATTGATCCTGCACTGATCACGTGGCTCATCATGCACTGATCACGTGGCTGATCACACATGTATCACGTGACTGATCATGCACTGATCACGTGGCTGTCATGCACTGATCACGTGGATATCATGCACTGATCATGTGGCTGATCACACACGTATCACATGACTGATCATGCACTGATCACGTGGCTATCATGCACTGATCACGTGGCTATCATGCACTGATCACGTGGCTGATCAGGCAATGATCACGTAGCTACCATGTACTGGTCACGTAACTGATCATGCACTGAGCACGTAATTGATCATGCACTGATCATGTGGCTGATCATGCACTGATCACGTGGCTGATCATACACTGATCACGTAACTGATCATGCACTGATCACGTGACTGATCATGCACTGATCACGTGGCTATCATGCACTGATCACTTGGCTGGACATACACTGATCACGTGCCTGGTCATGCACTGATCACGTGGCTGATCATGCACTGATCACGTGACTGATCATGCACTGATCACGTGGCTGATCATGCACTGATCACGTGACTGATCATGCACTGATCACGTGTCTGATCATGCACTGATCACGTGGCTATCATGCACTGCTCACGTGGCTGATCATGCCATGATCACGCAGCTACCATGTACTGGTCACATGACTGATCATGCACTGATCACGTGACTGATCATGCAGTGATCACGTGGCTATCATGAACTACTCACGTGGCTGATCATGCAATGATCATGTAGCTACCATGTACAGGTCACGTGAATGATCATACACCCATCAGGTGACTGATCATGCACTGATCACGTGGCTATCATGCACTGATCACGAGACTGATCATGCACTGTTCACGTCTATATCATGCACTGATCACATGACTGCCCGTGCACTGATCACGTGGATGATCATACACTAATCTTGTGACAGATCATGCACTGATCACGTGGCTGATCATGCACTGATACCGTGACTGAGCATGGACTGATCACATGACTATCATGTAGTGATCACGTGACTTAATGGCGCTGATCATGTGACTGATCATGCGCTGATCATGTTTGCTATCATACACTGATCATGTGCCTCTGGAGGCAATAAACAAAGAGCTGAGTAGGCACGAATCAAACAGTCAGCAGGCAATAATCATGGAACTCAGGTGTGAGGAATCATGCTGCTCAGCTGGCAATAATCAAGCAGCTGAGCAGGCAGGAATTACGCAGCACAGCTGGCAATTGTCAAGCAGATGACAGGCAGGAATCGTGCAGCTCAGCTGGCAATTGTCAAGCAGATGAGCAGACAGTAATCACGCAGCTCAGCAGGCCCAGATCACGTGACTGAGCATGCACTGTTCACGTGGCTGATCATACACTGATCACGTGATGATCATGCACTGATCACTTGGATATCATGCACTGATCACGTGGCTGATCATACACTGTTCACGTGTCTGACCATGCACTGATCACGTGGCTGATCATACACTGCTCACGTAACTGATCATGCACTGATCACGTGGCTATCATGCACTGATCACGTGGCTGAACATGCACTGTTCACGTGGCTGATCACACACCTGTCACGTGACATATCATGCACTGATCACGTGGCACTCATGCACTGATCACGTGGCTGATCATACTCTGCTCACGTAACTCATGCACACATCACGTGGCTATCATGCACTGCTCACGTGGCTCGTCATGGAATGATCACGTAGCAACCATATACTGGTAACGTGACTGATCATGCAAAGATCACGTAAATGATCATGCACTGTTCACGTGACTGATCATGTACTGATCACGTGACTGATCATGCACTGACCACGTGGCTATCATGCTCTGCTCACGTGGCTGATCATGCAACGATCACGTAGCAACCATGTACTGGTCACGTGACTGATCATGCACTGATCACGTAATTGATCCTGCACTGATCACGTGGCTCATCATGCACTGATCACGTGGCTGATCACACATGTATCACGTGACTGATCATGCACTGATCCCGTGGCTCTCATGCACTGATCACGTGGCTGTCATGCACTGATCACGTGGATATCATGCACTGATCATGTGGCTGATCACACACGTATCACATGACTGATCATGCACTGATCACGTGGCTATCATGCACTGATCACGTGGCTATCATGCACTGATCACGTGGCTGATCAGGCAATGATCACGTAGCTACCATGTACTGGTCACGTGACTGATCATGCACTGATCACGTAATTGATCATGCACTGATCATGTGGCTGATCATGCACTGATCACGTGGCTGATCATACACTGATCACATAACTGATCATGCACTGATCACGTGACTGATCATGCACTGATCACGTGGCTATCATGCACTGATCACTTGGCTGACATACACTGATCACGTGCCTGGTCATGCACTGATCACGTGGCTGATCATGCACTGATCACGTGACTGATCATGCACTGATCACGTGTCTGATCATGCACTGATCACGTGGCTATCATGCACTGATCACGTGGCTGATCATGCATGATCACGCAGCTACCATGTACTGATCACATGACTGATCATGCACTGATCACGTGACTGATCATGCACTGATCACGTGGCTATCATGCACTACTCACGTGGCTGATCATGCAATGATCATGTAGCTACCATGTACTGGTCACGTGACTGATCATGCACTGATCACGTGACTGATCATGCACTGATCACGTGGCTATCATGCACTACTCACGTGGCTGATCATGCAATGATCATGTAGCTACCATGTACAGGTCACGTGAATGATCATACACCCATCAGGTGACTGATCATGCACTGATCACGTGGCTATCATGCACTGATCACGAGACTGATCATGCACTGTTCACGTCTATATCATGCACTGATCACATGACTGCCCGTGCACTGATCACGTGGATGATCATACACTAATCTTGTGACAGATCATGCACTGATCACGTGGCTGATCATGCACTGATACCGTGACTGAGCATGGACTGATCACATGACTATCATGTAGTGATCACGTGACTTAATGGCGCTGATCATGTGACTGATCATGCGCTGATCATGTTTGCTATCATACACTGATCATGTGCCTCTGGAGGCAATAAACAAAGAGCTGAGTAGGCACGAATCAAACAGTCAGCAGGCAATAATCATGGAACTCAGGTGTGAGGAATCATGCTGCTCAGCTGGCAATAATCAAGCAGCTGAGCAGGCAGGAATTACGCAGCACAGCTGGCAATTGTCAAGCAGATGACAGGCAGGAATCGTGCAGCTCAGCTGGCAATTGTCAAGCAGATGAGCAGACAGTAATCACGCAGCTCAGCAGGCCCAGATCACGTGACTGAGCATGCACTGTTCACGTGGCTGATCATACACTGATCACGTGATGATCATGCACTGATCACTTGGATATCATGCACTGATCACGTGGCTGATCATACACTGTTCACGTGTCTGACCATGCACTGATCACGTGGCTGATCATACACTGCTCACGTAACTGATCATGCACTGATCACGTGGCTATCATGCACTGATCACGTGGCTGAACATGCACTGTTCACGTGGCTGATCACACACCTGTCACGTGACATATCATGCACTGATCACGTGGCACTCATGCACTGATCACGTGGCTGATCATACTCTGCTCACGTAACTCATGCACACATCACGTGGCTATCATGCACTGCTCACGTGGCTCGTCATGGAATGATCACGTAGCAACCATATACTGGTCACGTGACTGATCATGCAAAGATCACGTAAATGATCATGCACTGTTCACGTGACTGATCATGTACTGATCACGTGACTGATCATGCACTGATCACGTGGCTATCATGCACTGCTCACGTGGCTGATCATGCAACGATCACGTAGCAACCATGTACTGGTCACGTGACTGATCATGCACTGATCACGTAATTGATCCTGCACTGATCACGTGGCTCATCATGCACTGATCACGTGGCTGATCACACATGTATCACGTGACTGATCATGCACTGATCACGTGGCTATCATGCACTGATCACGTGGCTGATCATGCCATGATCACGCAGCTACCATGTACTGGTCACATGACTGATCATGCACTGATCACGTGACTGATCATGCACTGATCACGTGGCTATCATGCACTACTCACGTGGCTGATCATGCAATGATCATGTAGCTACCATGTACAGGTCACGTGAATGATCATACACCCATCAGGTGACTGATCATGCACTGATCACGTGGCTATCATGCACTGATCACGAGACTGATCATGCACTGATCACGTCTATATCATGCACTGATCACATGACTGCCCATGCACTGATCACGTGGATGATCATACACTAATCTTGTGACAGATCATGCACTGATCACGTGGCTGATCATGCACTGATACCGTGACTGAGCATGGACTGATCACATGACTATCATGTAGTGATCACGTGACTTAATGGCGCTGATCATGTGACTGATCATGCGCTGATCATGTTTGCTATCATACACTGATCATGTGCCTCTGGAGGCAATAAACAAAGAGCTGAGTAGGCACGAATCAAACAGTCAGCAGGCAATAATCATGGAACTCAGCTGTGAGGAATCATGCTGCTCAGCTGGCAATAATCAAGCAGCTGAGCAGGCAGGAATTACGCAGCACAGCTGGCAATTGTCAAGCAGATGACAGGCAGGAATCGTGCAGCTCAGCTGGCAATTGTCAAGCAGATGAGCAGACAGTAATCACGCAGCTCAGCAGGCCCAGATCACGTGACTGAGCATGCACTGTTCACGTGGCTGATCATACACTGATCACGTGATGATCATGCACTGATCACTTGGATATCATGCACTGATCACGTGGCTGATCATACACTGTTCACGTGTCTGACCATGCACTGATCACGTGGCTGATCATACACTGCTCACGTAACTGATCATGCACTGATCACGTGGCTATCATGCACTGATCACGTGGCTGAACATGCACTGTTCACGTGGCTGATCACACACCTGTCACGTGACATATCATGCACTGATCACGTGGCACTCATGCACTGATCACGTGGCTGATCATACTCTGCTCACGTAACTCATGCACACATCACGTGGCTATCATGCACTGCTCACGTGGCTCGTCATGGAATGATCACGTAGCAACCATATACTGGTCACGTGACTGATCATGCAAAGATCACGTAAATGATCATGCACTGTTCACGTGACTGATCATGTACTGATCACGTGACTGATCATGCACTGATCACGTGGCTATCATGCTCTGCTCACGTGGCTGATCATGCAACGATCACGTAGCAACCATGTACTGGTCACGTGACTGATCATGCACTGATCACGTAATTGATCCTGCACTGATCACGTGGCTCATCATGCACTGATCACGTGGCTGATCACACATGTATCACGTGACTGATCATGCACTGATCACGTGGCTCTCATGCACTGATCACGTGGCTGTCATGCACTGATCACGTGGATATCATGCACTGATCACGTGGCTGATCACACACGTATCACATGACTGATCATGCACTGATCACGTGGCTATCATGCACTGATCACGTGGCTATCATGCACTGATCACGTGGCTGATCATGCAATGATCACGTAGCTACCATGTACTGGTCACGTGACTGATCATGCACTGATCACGTAATTGATCATGCACTGATCACGTGGCTGATCATGCACTGATCACGTGGCTGATCATGCACTGATCACGTAACTGATCATGCACTGATCACGTGACTGATCATGCACTGATCACGTGGCTATCATGCACTGATCACGTGGCTGATCATGCACTGATCACGTGACTGATCATGCACTGATCACGTGACTGATCATGCACTGATCACGTGGCTGATCATGCACTGATCACGTGGCTGATCATGCACTGATCACGTGACTGATCATGCACTGATCACGTGGCTGATCATGCACTGATCACGTGGCTGATCATGCACTGATCACGTGACTGATCATGCACTGATCACGTGACTGATCATGCACTGATCACGTGGCTGATCATGCACTGATCACGTGGCTGATCATGCACTGATCACGTGACTGATCATGCACTGATCACGTGACTGATCATGCACTGATCACGTGGCTGATCATGCACTGATCACGTGGCTGATCATGCACTGATCACGTGACTGATCATGCACTGATCACGTGACTGATCATGCACTGATCACGTGGCTATCATGCACTGATCACGTGGCTGATCATGCACTGATCACGTGGCTATCATGCACTGATCACGTGACTGATCATGCACTGATCACGTGACTGATCATGCACTGATCACGTGGCTATCATGCACTGCTCACGTGGCTGATCATGCACTGATCACGTAGCTACCATGTACTGGTCACGTGACTGATCATGCACTGATCACGTGACTGATCATGCACTGATCACGTGGCTATCATGCACTGCTCACGTGGCTGATCATGCAATGATCACGTAGCTACCATGTACTGGTCACGTGACTGATCATACACCCATCAGGTGACTGATCATGCACTGATCACGTGGCTATCATGCACTGATCACGAGACTGATCATGCACTGTTCACGTCTATATCATGCACTGATCACATGACTGCCCGTGCACTGATCACGTGGATGATCATACACTAATCTTGTGACAGATCATGCACTGATCACGTGGCTGATCATGCACTGATACCGTGACTGAGCATGGACTGATCACATGACTATCATGTAGTGATCACGTGACTTAATGGCGCTGATCATGTGACTGATCATGCGCTGATCATGTTTGCTATCATACACTGATCATGTGCCTCTGGAGGCAATAAACAAAGAGCTGAGTAGGCACGAATCAAACAGTCAGCAGGCAATAATCATGGAACTCAGGTGTGAGGAATCATGCTGCTCAGCTGGCAATAATCAAGCAGCTGAGCAGGCAGGAATTACGCAGCACAGCTGGCAATTGTCAAGCAGATGACAGGCAGGAATCGTGCAGCTCAGCTGGCAATTGTCAAGCAGATGAGCAGACAGTAATCACGCAGCTCAGCAGGCCCAGATCACGTGACTGAGCATGCACTGTTCACGTGGCTGATCATACACTGATCACGTGATGATCATGCACTGATCACTTGGATATCATGCACTGATCACGTGGCTGATCATACACTGTTCACGTGTCTGACCATGCACTGATCACGTGGCTGATCATACACTGCTCACGTAACTGATCATGCACTGATCACGTGGCTATCATGCACTGATCACGTGGCTGAACATGCACTGTTCACGTGGCTGATCACACACCTGTCACGTGACATATCATGCACTGATCACGTGGCACTCATGCACTGATCACGTGGCTGATCATACTCTGCTCACGTAACTCATGCACACATCACGTGGCTATCATGCACTGCTCACGTGGCTCGTCATGGAATGATCACGTAGCAACCATATACTGGTAACGTGACTGATCATGCAAAGATCACGTAAATGATCATGCACTGTTCACGTGACTGATCATGTACTGATCACGTGACTGATCATGCACTGATCACGTGGCTATCATGCTCTGCTCACGTGGCTGATCATGCAACGATCACGTAGCAACCATGTACTGGTCACGTGACTGATCATGCACTGATCACGTAATTGATCCTGCACTGATCACGTGGCTCATCATGCACTGATCACGTGGCTGATCACACATGTATCACGTGACTGATCATGCACTGATCACGTGGCTGTCATGCACTGATCACGTGGATATCATGCACTGATCACGTGGCTGATCACACACGTATCACATGACTGATCATGCACTGATCACGTGGCTATCATGCACTGATCACGTGGCTATCATGCACTGATCACGTGGCTGATCAGGCAATGATCACGTAGCTACCATGTACTGGTCACGTGACTGATCATGCACTGATCACGTAATTGATCATGCACTGATCATGTGGCTGATCATGCACTGATCACGTGGCTGATCATACACTGATCACGTAACTGATCATGCACTGATCACGTGACTGATCATGCACTGATCACGTGGCTATCATGCACTGATCACGTGGCTGACATACACTGATCACGTGCCTGATCATGCACTGATCACGTGGCTGATCATGCACTGATCACGTGACTGATCATGCACTGATCACGTGGCTGATCATGCACTGATCACGTGACTGATCATGCACTGATCACGTGTCTGATCATGCACTGATCACGTGGCTATCATGCACTGCTCACGTGGCTGATCATGCCATGATCACGCAGCTACCATGTACTGGTCACATGACTGATCATGCACTGATCACGTGACTGATCATGCAGTGATCACGTGGCTATCATGCACTACTCACGTGGCTGATCATGCAATGATCATGTAGCTACCATGTACAGGTCACGTGAATGATCATACACCCATCAGGTGACTGATCATGCACTGATCACGTGGCTATCATGCACTGATCACGAGACTGATCATGCACTGATCACGTCTATATCATGCACTGATCACATGACTGCCCATGCACTGATCACGTGGATGATCATACACTAATCTTGTGACAGATCATGCACTGATCACGTGGCTGATCATGCACTGATACCGTGACTGAGCATGGACTGATCACATGACTATCATGTAGTGATCACGTGACTTAATGGCGCTGATCATGTGACTGATCATGCGCTGATCATGTTTGCTATCATACACTGATCATGTGCCTCTGGAGGCAATAAACAAAGAGCTGAGTAGGCACGAATCAAACAGTCAGCAGGCAATAATCATGGAACACAGGTGTGAGGAATCATGCTGCTCAGCTGGCAATAATCAAGCAGCTGAGCAGGCAGGAATTACGCAGCACAGCTGGCAATTGTCAAGCAGATGACAGGCAGGAATCGTGCAGCTCAGCTGGCAATTGTCAAGCAGATGAGCAGACAGTAATCACGCAGCTCAGCAGGCCCTGATCACGTGACTGAGCATGCACTGATCACGTGGCTGATCATGCACTGATCACGTGACTGATCATGCACTGATCACGTGTCTGATCATGCACTGATCACGTGGCTATCATGCACTGCTCACGTGGCTGATCATGCATGATCACGCAGCTACCATGTACTGGTCACATGACTGATCATGCACTGATCACGTGACTGATCATGCACTGATCACGTGGCTATCATGCACTACTCACGTGGCTGATCATGCAATGATCATGTAGCTACCATGTACAGGTCACGTGAATGATCATACACCCATCAGGTGACTGATCATGCACTGATCACGTGGCTATCATGCACTGATCACGAGACTGATCATGCACTGTTCACGTCTATATCATGCACTGATCACATGACTGCCCGTGCACTGATCACGTGGATGATCATACACTAATCTTGTGACAGATCATGCACTGATCACGTGGCTGATCATGCACTGATACCGTGACTGAGCATGGACTGATCACATGACTATCATGTAGTGATCACGTGACTTAATGGCGCTGATCATGTGACTGATCATGCGCTGATCATGTTTGCTATCATACACTGATCATGTGCCTCTGGAGGCAATAAACAAAGAGCTGAGTAGGCACGAATCAAACAGTCAGCAGGCAATAATCATGGAACTCAGGTGTGAGGAATCATGCTGCTCAGCTGGCAATAATCAAGCAGCTGAGCAGGCAGGAATTACGCAGCACAGCTGGCAATTGTCAAGCAGATGACAGGCAGGAATCGTGCAGCTCAGCTGGCAATTGTCAAGCAGATGAGCAGACAGTAATCACGCAGCTCAGCAGGCCCAGATCACGTGACTGAGCATGCACTGTTCACGTGGCTGATCATACACTGATCACGTGATGATCATGCACTGATCACTTGGATATCATGCACTGATCACGTGGCTGATCATACACTGTTCACGTGTCTGACCATGCACTGATCACGTGGCTGATCATACACTGCTCACGTAACTGATCATGCACTGATCACGTGGCTATCATGCACTGATCACGTGGCTGAACATGCACTGTTCACGTGGCTGATCACACACCTGTCACGTGACATATCATGCACTGATCACGTGGCACTCATGCACTGATCACGTGGCTGATCATACTCTGCTCACGTAACTCATGCACACATCACGTGGCTATCATGCACTGCTCACGTGGCTCGTCATGGAATGATCACGTAGCAACCATATACTGGTAACGTGACTGATCATGCAAAGATCACGTAAATGATCATGCACTGTTCACGTGACTGATCATGTACTGATCACGTGACTGATCATGCACTGACCACGTGGCTATCATGCTCTGCTCACGTGGCTGATCATGCAACGATCACGTAGCAACCATGTACTGGTCACGTGACTGATCATGCACTGATCACGTAATTGATCCTGCACTGATCACGTGGCTCATCATGCACTGATCACGTGGCTGATCACACATGTATCACGTGACTGATCATGCACTGATCACGTGGCTGTCATGCACTGATCACGTGGCTATCATGCACTGATCACGTGGCTATCATGCACTGATCACGTGGCTTATCATGCACTGATCACGTAGCTATCATGCACTGATCACGTGACTGATCATGCACTGATCACGTGGCTGATCATGCACTGATCACGTGGCTGATCATGCACTGATCACGTGGCTGATCATGCACTGATCACGTAACTGATCATGCACTGATCACGTGACTGATCATGCACTGATCACGTGGCTATCATGCACTGATCACGTGGCTGATCATGCACTGATCACGTGACTGATCATGCACTGATCACGTGGCTGATCATGCACTGATCACGTGACTGATCATGCACTGATCACGTGGCTGATCATGCACTGATCACGTGACTGATCATGCACTGATCTCGTGTCTGATCATGCACTGATCACGTGGCTATCATGCACTGCTCACGTGGCTGATCATGCCATGATCACGCAGCTACCATGTACTGGTCACATGACTGATCATGCACTGATCACGTGACTGATCATGCAGTGATCACGTGGCTATCATGAACTACTCACGTGGCTGATCATGCAATGATCATGTAGCTACCATGTACAGGTCACGTGAATGATCATACACCCATCAGGTGACTGATCATGCACTGATCACGTGGCTATCATGCACTGATCACGAGACTGATCATGCACTGTTCACGTCTATATCATGCACTGATCACATGACTGCCCGTGCACTGATCACGTGGATGATCATACACTAATCTTGTGACAGATCATGCACTGATCACGTGGCTGATCATGCACTGATACCGTGACTGAGCATGGACTGATCACATGACTATCATGTAGTGATCACGTGACTTAATGGCGCTGATCATGTGACTGATCATGCGCTGATCATGTTTGCTATCATACACTGATCATGTGCCTCTGGAGGCAATAAACAAAGAGCTGAGTAGGCACGAATCAAACAGTCAGCAGGCAATAATCATGGAACTCAGGTGTGAGGAATCATGCTGCTCAGCTGGCAATAATCAAGCAGCTGAGCAGGCAGGAATTACGCAGCACAGCTGGCAATTGTCAAGCAGATGACAGGCAGGAATCGTGCAGCTCAGCTGGCAATTGTCAAGCAGATGAGCAGACAGTAATCACGCAGCTCAGCAGGCCCAGATCACGTGACTGAGCATGCACTGTTCACGTGGCTGATCATACACTGATCACGTGATGATCATGCACTGATCACTTGGATATCATGCACTGATCACGTGGCTGATCATACACTGTTCACGTGTCTGACCATGCACTGATCACGTGGCTGATCATACACTGCTCACGTAACTGATCATGCACTGATCACGTGGCTATCATGCACTGATCACGTGGCTGAACATGCACTGTTCACGTGGCTGATCACACACCTGTCACGTGACATATCATGCACTGATCACGTGGCACTCATGCACTGATCACGTGGCTGATCATACTCTGCTCACGTAACTCATGCACACATCACGTGGCTATCATGCACTGCTCACGTGGCTCGTCATGGAATGATCACGTAGCAACCATATACTGGTAACGTGACTGATCATGCAAAGATCACGTAAATGATCATGCACTGTTCACGTGACTGATCATGTACTGATCACGTGACTGATCATGCACTGACCACGTGGCTATCATGCTCTGCTCACGTGGCTGATCATGCAACGATCACGTAGCAACCATGTACTGGTCACGTGACTGATCATGCACTGATCACGTAATTGATCCTGCACTGATCACGTGGCTCATCATGCACTGATCACGTGGCTGATCACACATGTATCACGTGACTGATCATGCACTGATCCCGTGGCTCTCATGCACTGATCACGTGGCTGTCATGCACTGATCACGTGGATATCATGCACTGATCATGTGGCTGATCACACACGTATCACATGACTGATCATGCACTGATCACGTGGCTATCATGCACTGATCACGTGGCTATCATGCACTGATCACGTGGCTGATCAGGCAATGATCACGTAGCTACCATGTACTGGTCACGTGACTGATCATGCACTGATCACGTAATTGATCATGCACTGATCATGTGGCTGATCATGCACTGATCACGTGGCTGATCATACACTGATCACATAACTGATCATGCACTGATCACGTGACTGATCATGCACTGATCACGTGGCTATCATGCACTGATCACTTGGCTGGACATACACTGATCACGTGCCTGGTCATGCACTGATCACGTGGCTGATCATGCACTGATCACGTGACTGATCATGCACTGATCTCGTGTCTGATCATGCACTGATCACGTGGCTATCATGCACTGCTCACGTGGCTGATCATGCCATGATCACGCAGCTACCATGTACTGGTCACATGACTGATCATGCACTGATCACGTGACTGATCATGCAGTGATCACGTGGCTATCATGAACTACTCACGTGGCTGATCATGCAATGATCATGTAGCTACCATGTACAGGTCACGTGAATGATCATACACCCATCAGGTGACTGATCATGCACTGATCACGTGGCTATCATGCACTGATCACGAGACTGATCATGCACTGTTCACGTCTATATCATGCACTGATCACATGACTGCCCGTGCACTGATCACGTGGATGATCATACACTAATCTTGTGACAGATCATGCACTGATCACGTGGCTGATCATGCACTGATACCGTGACTGAGCATGGACTGATCACATGACTATCATGTAGTGATCACGTGACTTAATGGCGCTGATCATGTGACTGATCATGCGCTGATCATGTTTGCTATCATACACTGATCATGTGCCTCTGGAGGCAATAAACAAAGAGCTGAGTAGGCACGAATCAAACAGTCAGCAGGCAATAATCATGGAACTCAGGTGTGAGGAATCATGCTGCTCAGCTGGCAATAATCAAGCAGCTGAGCAGGCAGGAATTACGCAGCACAGCTGGCAATTGTCAAGCAGATGACAGGCAGGAATCGTGCAGCTCAGCTGGCAATTGTCAAGCAGATGAGCAGACAGTAATCACGCAGCTCAGCAGGCCCAGATCACGTGACTGAGCATGCACTGTTCACGTGGCTGATCATACACTGATCACGTGATGATCATGCACTGATCACTTGGATATCATGCACTGATCACGTGGCTGATCATACACTGTTCACGTGTCTGACCATGCACTGATCACGTGGCTGATCATACACTGCTCACGTAACTGATCATGCACTGATCACGTGGCTATCATGCACTGATCACGTGGCTGAACATGCACTGTTCACGTGGCTGATCACACACCTGTCACGTGACATATCATGCACTGATCACGTGGCACTCATGCACTGATCACGTGGCTGATCATACTCTGCTCACGTAACTCATGCACACATCACGTGGCTATCATGCACTGCTCACGTGGCTCGTCATGGAATGATCACGTAGCAACCATATACTGGTAACGTGACTGATCATGCAAAGATCACGTAAATGATCATGCACTGTTCACGTGACTGATCATGTACTGATCACGTGACTGATCATGCACTGACCACGTGGCTATCATGCTCTGCTCACGTGGCTGATCATGCAACGATCACGTAGCAACCATGTACTGGTCACGTGACTGATCATGCACTGATCACGTAATTGATCCTGCACTGATCACGTGGCTCATCATGCACTGATCACGTGGCTGATCACACATGTATCACGTGACTGATCATGCACTGATCCCGTGGCTCTCATGCACTGATCACGTGGCTGTCATGCAATGATCACGTGGATATCATGCACTGATCACGTGGCTGATCACACACGTATCACATGACTGATCATGCACTGATCACGTGGCTATCATGCACTGATCACGTGGCTATCATGCACTGATCCCGTGGCTGATCAGGAATGATCACGTAGCTACCATGTACTGGTCACGTGACTGATCATGCACTGATCACGTAATTGATCATGCACTGATCATGTGGCTGATCATGCACTGATCACGTGGCTGATCATACACTGATCACATAACTGATCATGCACTGATCACGTGACTGATCATGCACTGATCACGTGGCTATCATGCACTGATCACGTGGCTGATCATGCAATGATCACGTAGCTACCATGCACTGATCACGTGACTGATCATGCACTGATCACGTAATGATCATGCACTGATCACGTGGCTGATCATGCACTGATCACGTGGCTGATCATGCACTGATCACGTGACTGATCATGCACTGATCACGCACTGATCACGTGCCTGGTCATGCACTGATCACGTGGCTGATCATGCACTGATCACGTGACTGATCATGCACTGATCTCGTGTCTGATCATGCACTGATCACGTGGCTATCATGCACTGCTCACGTGGCTGATCATGCCATGATCACGCAGCTACCATGTACTGGTCACATGACTGATCATGCACTGATCACGTGACTGATCATGCAGTGATCACGTGGCTATCATGAACTACTCACGTGGCTGATCATGCAATGATCATGTAGCTACCATGTACAGGTCACGTGAATGATCATACACCCATCAGGTGACTGATCATGCACTGATCACGTGGCTATCATGCACTGATCACGAGACTGATCATGCACTGTTCACGTCTATATCATGCACTGATCACATGACTGCCCGTGCACTGATCACGTGGATGATCATACACTAATCTTGTGACAGATCATGCACTGATCACGTGGCTGATCATGCACTGATACCGTGACTGAGCATGGACTGATCACATGACTATCATGTAGTGATCACGTGACTTAATGGCGCTGATCATGTGACTGATCATGCGCTGATCATGTTTGCTATCATACACTGATCATGTGCCTCTGGAGGCAATAAACAAAGAGCTGAGTAGGCACGAATCAAACAGTCAGCAGGCAATAATCATGGAACTCAGGTGTGAGGAATCATGCTGCTCAGCTGGCAATAATCAAGCAGCTGAGCAGGCAGGAATTACGCAGCACAGCTGGCAATTGTCAAGCAGATGACAGGCAGGAATCGTGCAGCTCAGCTGGCAATTGTCAAGCAGATGAGCAGACAGTAATCACGCAGCTCAGCAGGCCCAGATCACGTGACTGAGCATGCACTGTTCACGTGGCTGATCATACACTGATCACGTGATGATCATGCACTGATCACTTGGATATCATGCACTGATCACGTGGCTGATCATACACTGTTCACGTGTCTGACCATGCACTGATCACGTGGCTGATCATACACTGCTCACGTAACTGATCATGCACTGATCACGTGGCTATCATGCACTGATCACGTGGCTGAACATGCACTGTTCACGTGGCTGATCACACACCTGTCACGTGACATATCATGCACTGATCACGTGGCACTCATGCACTGATCACGTGGCTGATCATACTCTGCTCACGTAACTCATGCACACATCACGTGGCTATCATGCACTGCTCACGTGGCTCGTCATGGAATGATCACGTAGCAACCATATACTGGTAACGTGACTGATCATGCAAAGATCACGTAAATGATCATGCACTGTTCACGTGACTGATCATGTACTGATCACGTGACTGATCATGCACTGACCACGTGGCTATCATGCTCTGCTCACGTGGCTGATCATGCAACGATCACGTAGCAACCATGTACTGGTCACGTGACTGATCATGCACTGATCACGTAATTGATCCTGCACTGATCACGTGGCTCATCATGCACTGATCACGTGGCTGATCACACATGTATCACGTGACTGATCATGCACTGATCCCGTGGCTCTCATGCACTGATCACGTGGCTGTCATGCACTGATCACGTGGATATCATGCACTGATCATGTGGCTGATCACACACGTATCACATGACTGATCATGCACTGATCACGTGGCTATCATGCACTGATCACGTGGCTATCATGCACTGATCACGTGGCTGATCAGGCAATGATCACGTAGCTACCATGTACTGGTCACGTGACTGATCATGCACTGATCACGTAATTGATCATGCACTGATCATGTGGCTGATCATGCACTGATCACGTGGCTGATCATACACTGATCACGTAACTGATCATGCACTGATCACGTGACTGATCATGCACTGATCACGTGGCTATCATGCACTGATCACTTGGCTGACATACACTGATCACGTGCCTGGTCATGCACTGATCACGTGGCTGATCATGCACTGATCACGTGACTGATCATGCACTGATCACGTGTCTGATCATGCACTGATCACGTGACTGATCATGCACTGATCTCGTGTCTGATCATGCACTGATCACGTGGCTATCATGCACTGCTCACGTGGCTGATCATGCCATGATCACGCAGCTACCATGTACTGGTCACATGACTGATCATGCACTGATCACGTGACTGATCATGCAGTGATCACGTGGCTATCATGAACTACTCACGTGGCTGATCATGCAATGATCATGTAGCTACCATGTACAGGTCACGTGAATGATCATACACCCATCAGGTGACTGATCATGCACTGATCACGTGGCTATCATGCACTGATCACGAGACTGATCATGCACTGTTCACGTCTATATCATGCACTGATCACATGACTGCCCGTGCACTGATCACGTGGATGATCATACACTAATCTTGTGACAGATCATGCACTGATCACGTGGCTGATCATGCACTGATACCGTGACTGAGCATGGACTGATCACATGACTATCATGTAGTGATCACGTGACTTAATGGCGCTGATCATGTGACTGATCATGCGCTGATCATGTTTGCTATCATACACTGATCATGTGCCTCTGGAGGCAATAAACAAAGAGCTGAGTAGGCACGAATCAAACAGTCAGCAGGCAATAATCATGGAACTCAGGTGTGAGGAATCATGCTGCTCAGCTGGCAATAATCAAGCAGCTGAGCAGGCAGGAATTACGCAGCACAGCTGGCAATTGTCAAGCAGATGACAGGCAGGAATCGTGCAGCTCAGCTGGCAATTGTCAAGCAGATGAGCAGACAGTAATCACGCAGCTCAGCAGGCCCAGATCACGTGACTGAGCATGCACTGTTCACGTGGCTGATCATACACTGATCACGTGATGATCATGCACTGATCACTTGGATATCATGCACTGATCACGTGGCTGATCATACACTGTTCACGTGTCTGACCATGCACTGATCACGTGGCTGATCATACACTGCTCACGTAACTGATCATGCACTGATCACGTGGCTATCATGCACTGATCACGTGGCTGAACATGCACTGTTCACGTGGCTGATCACACACCTGTCACGTGACATATCATGCACTGATCACGTGGCACTCATGCACTGATCACGTGGCTGATCATACTCTGCTCACGTAACTCATGCACACATCACGTGGCTATCATGCACTGCTCACGTGGCTCGTCATGGAATGATCACGTAGCAACCATATACTGGTAACGTGACTGATCATGCAAAGATCACGTAAATGATCATGCACTGTTCACGTGACTGATCATGTACTGATCACGTGACTGATCATGCACTGACCACGTGGCTATCATGCTCTGCTCACGTGGCTGATCATGCAACGATCACGTAGCAACCATGTACTGGTCACGTGACTGATCATGCACTGATCACGTAATTGATCCTGCACTGATCACGTGGCTCATCATGCACTGATCACGTGGCTGATCACACATGTATCACGTGACTGATCATGCACTGATCCCGTGGCTCTCATGCACTGATCACGTGGCTGTCATGCACTGATCACGTGGATATCATGCACTGATCATGTGGCTGATCACACACGTATCACATGACTGATCATGCACTGATCACGTGGCTATCATGCACTGATCACGTGGCTATCATGCACTGATCACGTGGCTGATCAGGCAATGATCACGTAGCTACCATGTACTGGTCACGTGACTGATCATGCACTGATCACGTAATTGATCATGCACTGATCATGTGGCTGATCATGCACTGATCACGTGGCTGATCATACACTGATCACATAACTGATCATGCACTGATCACGTGACTGATCATGCACTGATCACGTGGCTATCATGCACTGATCACTTGGCTGGACATACACTGATCACGTGCCTGGTCATGCACTGATCACGTGGCTGATCATGCACTGATCACGTGACTGATCATGCACTGATCTCGTGTCTGATCATGCACTGATCACGTGGCTATCATGCACTGCTCACGTGGCTGATCATGCCATGATCACGCAGCTACCATGTACTGGTCACATGACTGATCATGCACTGATCACGTGACTGATCATGCAGTGATCACGTGGCTATCATGAACTACTCACGTGGCTGATCATGCAATGATCATGTAGCTACCATGTACAGGTCACGTGAATGATCATACACCCATCAGGTGACTGATCATGCACTGATCACGTGGCTATCATGCACTGATCACGAGACTGATCATGCACTGTTCACGTCTATATCATGCACTGATCACATGACTGCCCGTGCACTGATCACGTGGATGATCATACACTAATCTTGTGACAGATCATGCACTGATCACGTGGCTGATCATGCACTGATACCGTGACTGAGCATGGACTGATCACATGACTATCATGTAGTGATCACGTGACTTAATGGCGCTGATCATGTGACTGATCATGCGCTGATCATGTTTGCTATCATACACTGATCATGTGCCTCTGGAGGCAATAAACAAAGAGCTGAGTAGGCACGAATCAAACAGTCAGCAGGCAATAATCATGGAACTCAGGTGTGAGGAATCATGCTGCTCAGCTGGCAATAATCAAGCAGCTGAGCAGGCAGGAATTACGCAGCACAGCTGGCAATTGTCAAGCAGATGACAGGCAGGAATCGTGCAGCTCAGCTGGCAATTGTCAAGCAGATGAGCAGACAGTAATCACGCAGCTCAGCAGGCCCAGATCACGTGACTGAGCATGCACTGTTCACGTGGCTGATCATACACTGATCACGTGATGATCATGCACTGATCACTTGGATATCATGCACTGATCACGTGGCTGATCATACACTGTTCACGTGTCTGACCATGCACTGATCACGTGGCTGATCATACACTGCTCACGTAACTGATCATGCACTGATCACGTGGCTATCATGCACTGATCACGTGGCTGAACATGCACTGTTCACGTGGCTGATCACACACCTGTCACGTGACATATCATGCACTGATCACGTGGCACTCATGCACTGATCACGTGGCTGATCATACTCTGCTCACGTAACTCATGCACACATCACGTGGCTATCATGCACTGCTCACGTGGCTCGTCATGGAATGATCACGTAGCAACCATATACTGGTAACGTGACTGATCATGCAAAGATCACGTAAATGATCATGCACTGTTCACGTGACTGATCATGTACTGATCACGTGACTGATCATGCACTGACCACGTGGCTATCATGCTCTGCTCACGTGGCTGATCATGCAACGATCACGTAGCAACCATGTACTGGTCACGTGACTGATCATGCACTGATCACGTAATTGATCCTGCACTGATCACGTGGCTCATCATGCACTGATCACGTGGCTGATCACACATGTATCACGTGACTGATCATGCACTGATCCCGTGGCTCTCATGCACTGATCACGTGGCTGTCATGCACTGATCACGTGGATATCATGCACTGATCATGTGGCTGATCACACACGTATCACATGACTGATCATGCACTGATCACGTGGCTATCATGCACTGATCACGTGGCTATCATGCACTGATCACGTGGCTGATCAGGAATGATCACGTAGCTACCATGTACTGGTCACGTGACTGATCATGCACTGATCACGTAATTGATCATGCACTGATCACGTGGCTGATCATGCACTGATCACGTGGCTGATCATACACTGATCACATAACTGATCATGCACTGATCACGTGACTGATCATGCACTGATCACGTGGCTATCATGCACTGATCACGTGGCTGATCATGCACTGATCACGTAGCTACCATGTACTGGTCACGTGACTGATCATGCACTGATCACGTAATTGATCATGCACTGATCACGTGGCTGATCATGCACTGATCACGTGGCTGATCATGCACTGATCACATGACTGATCATGCACTGATCACGCACTGATCACGTGCCTGATCATGCACTGATCACGTGGCTGATCATGCACTGATCACGTGACTGATCATGCACTGATCACGTGTCTGATCATGCACTGATCACGTGGCTATCATGCACTGCTCACGTGTCTGATCATGCCATGATCACGCAGCTACCATGTACTGGTCACATGACTGATCATGCACTGATCACGTGACTGATCATGCAGTGATCACGTGGCTATCATGAGCTACTCACGTGGCTGATCATGCAATGATCATGTAGCTACCATGTACAGGTCACGTGAATGATCATACACCCATCAGGTGACTGATCATGCACTGATCACGTGGCTATCATGCACTGATCACGAGACTGATCATGCACTGTTCACGTCTATATCATGCAGTGATCACATGACTGCCCGTGCACTGATCACGTGGATGATCATACACTAATCTTGTGACAGATCATGCACTGATCACGTGGCTGATCATGCACTGATACCGTGACTGAGCATGGACTGATCACATGACTATCATGTAGTGATCACGTGACTTAATGGCGCTGATCATGTGACTGATCATGCGCTGATCATGTTTGCTATCATACACTGATCATGTGCCTCTGGAGGCAATAAACAAAGAGCTGAGTAGGCACGAATCAAACAGTCAGCAGGCAATAATCATGGAACTCAGGTGTGAGGAATCATGCTGCTCAGCTGGCAATAATCAAGCAGCTGAACAGGCAATAATTATGCAGCACAGCTGGCAATTGTCAAGCAGATGACAGGCAGGAATCGTGCAGCTCAGCTGGCAATTGTCAAGCAGATGAGCAGACAGTAATCACGCAGCTCAGCAGGCCCAGATCACGTGACTGAGCATGCACTGTTCACGTGGCTGATCATACACTGATCACGTGATGATCATGCACTGATCACTTGGATATCATGCACTGATCACGTGGCTGATCATACACTGTTCACGTGTCTGACCATGCACTGATCACGTGGCTGATCATACACTGCTCACGTAACTGATCATGCACTGATCACGTGGCTATCATGCACTGATCACGTGGCTGAACATGCACTGTTCACGTGGCTGATCACACACCTGTCACGTGACATATCATGCACTGATCACGTGGCACTCATGCACTGATCACGTGGCTGATCATACTCTGCTCACGTAACTCATGCACACATCACGTGGCTATCATGCACTGCTCACGTGGCTCGTCATGGAATGATCACGTAGCAACCATATACTGGTAACGTGACTGATCATGCATAGATCACGTAAATGATCATGCACTGTTCACGTGACTGATCATGTACTGATCACGTGACTGATCATGCACTGACCACGTGGCTATCATGCTCTGCTCACGTGGCTGATCATGCAACGATCACGTAGCAACCATGTACTGGTCACGTGACTGATCATGCACTGATCACGTAATTGATCCTGCACTGATCACGTGGCTCATCATGCACTGATCACGTGGCTGATCACACATGTATCACGTGACTGATCATGCACTGATCCCGTGGCTCTCATGCACTGATCACGTGGCTGTCATGCACTGATCACGTGGATATCATGCACTGATCATGTGGCTGATCACACACGTATCACATGACTGATCATGCACTGATCACGTGGCTATCATGCACTGATCACGTGGCTATCATGCACTGATCACGTGGCTTATCAGGCAATGATCACGAAGCTACCATGTACTGGTCACGTGACTGATCATGCACTGAGCACGTAATTTATCATGCACTGATCATGTGGCTGATCATGCACTGATCACGTGGCTGATCATACACTGATCACATAACTGATCATGCACTGATCACGTGACTGATCATGCACTGATCACGTGGCTGATCATGCACTGATCACGTGGCTGATCATGCACTGATCACGTGACTGATCATGCACTGATCACGTGTCTGATCATGCACTGATCACGTGGCTATCATGCACTGATCACGTGGCTGATCATGCATGATCACGCAGCTACCATGCACTGATCACATGACTGATCATGCACTGATCACGTGACTGATCATGCACTGATCACGTGGCTATCATGCACTGATCACGTGGCTGATCATGCACTGATCACGTGGATATCATGCACTGATCACGTGGCTGATCACACACGTATCACATGACTGATCATGCACTGATCACGTGGCTATCATGCACTGATCACGTGGCTATCATGCACTGATCACGTGGCTGATCATGCAATGATCACGTAGCTACCATGTACTGGTCACGTGACTGATCATGCACTGATCACGTAATTGATCATGCACTGATCACGTGGCTGATCATGCACTGATCACGTGGCTGATCATACACTGATCACATAACTGATCATGCACTGATCACGTGACTGATCATGCACTGATCACGTGGCTATCATGCACTGATCACTTGGCTGACATACACTGATCACGTGCCTGGTCATGCACTGATCACGTGGCTGATCATGCACTGATCACGTGACTGATCATGCACTGATCACGTGTCTGATCATGCACTGATCACGTGGCTATCATGCACTGCTCAAGTGGCTGATCATGCCATGATCACGCAGCTACCATGTACTGGTCACATGACTGATCATGCACTGATCACGTGACTGATCATGCAGTGATCACGTGGCTATCATGAACTACTCACGTGGCTGATCATGCAATGATCATGTAGCTACCATGTACAGGTCACGTGAATGATCATACACCCATCAGGTGACTGATCATGCACTGATCACGTGGCTATCATGCACTGATCACGAGACTGATCATGCACTGTTCACGTCTATATCATGCACTGATCACATGACTGCCCGTGCACTGATCACGTGCATGATCATACACTAATCTTGTGACAGATCATGCACTGATCACGTGGCTGATCATGCACTGATACCGTGACTGAGCATGGACTGATCACATGACTATCATGTAGTGATCACGTGACTTAATGGCGCTGATCATGTGACTGATCATGCGCTGATCATGTTTGCTATCATACACTGATCATGTGCCTCTGGAGGCAATAAACAAAGAGCTGAGTAGGCACGAATCAAACAGTCAGCAGGCAATAATCATGGAACTCAGGTGTGAGGAATCATGCTGCTCAGCTGGCAATAATCAAGCAGCTGAACAGGCAGGAATTACGCAGCACAGCTGGCAATTGTCAAGCAGATGACAGGCAGGAATCGTGCAGCTCAGCTGGCAATTGTCAAGCAGATGAGCAGACAGTAATCACGCAGCTCAGCAGGCCCAGATCACGTGACTGAGCATGCACTGTTCACGTGGCTGATCATACACTGATCACGTGATGATCATGCACTGATCACTTGGATATCATGCACTGATCACGTGGCTGATCATACACTGTTCACGTGTCTGACCATGCACTGATCACGTGGCTGATCATACACTGCTCACGTAACTGATCATGCACTGATCACGTGGCTATCATGCACTGATCACGTGGCTGAACATGCACTGTTCACGTGGCTGATCACACACCTGTCACGTGACATATCATGCACTGATCACGTGGCACTCATGCACTGATCACGTGGCTGATCATACTCTGCTCACGTAACTCATGCACACATCACGTGGCTATCATGCACTGCTCACGTGGCTCGTCATGGAATGATCACGTAGCAACCATATACTGGTCACGTGACTGATCATGCAAAGATCACGTAAATGATCATGCACTGTTCACGTGACTGATCATGTACTGATCACGTGACTGATCATGCACTGATCACGTGGCTATCATGCTCTGCTCACGTGGCTGATCATGCAACGATCACGTAGCAACCATGTACTGGTCACGTGACTGATCATGCACTGATCACGTAATTGATCCTGCACTGATCACGTGGCTCATCATGCACTGATCACGTGGCTGATCACACAAGTATCACGTGACTGATCATGCACTGATCACGTGGCTCTCATGCACTGATCACGTGGCTGTCATGCACTGATCACGTGGATATCATGCACTGATCACGTGGCTGATCACACACGTATCACATGACTGATCATGCACTGATCACGTGGCTATCATGCACTGATCACGTGGCTATCATGCACTGATCACGTGGCTGATCAGGCAATGATCACGTAGCTACCATGTACTGGTCACGTGACTGATCATGCACTGATCACGTAATTGATCATGCACTGATCATGTGGCTGATCATGCACTGATCACGTGGCTGATCATACACTCATCACATAACTGATCATGCACTGATCACGTGACTGATCATGCACTGATCACGTGGCTATCATGCACTGATCACGTGGCTGATCATGCACTGATCACGTAGCAACCATGCACTGGTCACGTGACTGATCATGCACTGATCACGTAATTGATCATGCACTGATCACGTGGCTGATCATGCACTGATCACGTGGCTGATCATGCACTGATCACGTGGCTGATCATGCACTGATCACGTGGCTGATCATGCACTGATCACGTGGCTGATCATGCACTGATCACGTGACTGATCATGCACTGATCTCGTGTCTGATCATGCACTGATCACGTGGCTATCATGCACTGCTCACGTGGCTGATCATGCCATGATCACGCAGCTACCATGTACTGGTCACATGACTGATCATGCACTGATCACGTGACTGATCATGCAGTGATCACGTGGCTATCATGAACTACTCACGTGGCTGATCATGCAATGATCATGTAGCTACCATGTACAGGTCACGTGAATGATCATACACCCATCAGGTGACTGATCATGCACTGATCACGTGGCTATCATGCACTGATCACGAGACTGATCATGCACTGTTCACGTCTATATCATGCACTGATCACATGACTGCCCGTGCTCTGATCACGTGGATGATCATACACTAATCTTGTGACAGATCATGCACTGATCACGTGGCTGATCATGCACTGATACCGTGACTGAGCATGGACTGATCACATGACTATCATGTAGTGATCACGTGACTTAATGGCGCTGATCATGTGACTGATCATGCGCTGATCATGTTTGCTATCATACACTGATCATGTGCCTCTGGAGGCAATAAACAAAGAGCTGAGTAGGCACGAATCAAACAGTCAGAAGGCAATAATCATGGAACTCAGGTGTGAGGAATCATGCTACTCAGCTGGCAATAATCAAGCAGCTGAGCAGGCAGGAATTACGCAGCACAGCTGGCAATTGTCAAGCAGATGACAGGCAGGAATCGTGCAGCTCAGCTGGCAATTGTCAAGCAGATGAGCAGACAGTAATCACGCAGCTCAGCAGGCCCAGATCACGTGACTGAGCATGCACTGTTCACGTGGCTGATCATACACTGATCACGTGATGATCATGCACTGATCACTTGGATATCATGCACTGATCACGTGGCTGATCATACACTGTTCACGTGTCTGACCATGCACTGATCACGTGGCTGATCATACACTGCTCACGTAACTGATCATGCACTGATCACGTGGCTATCATGCACTGATCACGTGGCTGAACATGCACTGTTCACGTGGCTGATCACACACCTGTCACGTGACATATCATGCACTGATCACGTGGCACTCATGCACTGATCACGTGGCTGATCATACTCTGCTCACGTAACTCATGCACACATCACGTGGCTATCATGCACTGCTCACGTGGCTCGTCATGGAATGATCACGTAGCAACCATATACTGGTCACGTGACTGATCATGCAAAGATCACGTAAATGATCATGCACTGTTCACGTGACTGATCATGTACTGATCACGTGACTGATCATGCACTGACCACGTGGCTATCATGCTCTGCTCACGTGGCTGATCATGCAACGATCACGTAGCAACCATGTACTGGTCACGTGACTGATCATGCACTGATCACGTAATTGATCCTGCACTGATCACGTGGCTCATCATGCACTGATCACGTGGCTGATCACACATGTATCACGTGACTGATCATGCACTGATCACGTGGCTCTCATGCACTGATCACGTGGCTGTCATGCACTGATCACGTGGATATCATGCACTGATCACGTGGCTGATCACACACGTATCACATGACTGATCATGCACTGATCACGTGGCTATCATGCACTGATCACGTGGCTATCATGCACTGATCACGTGGCTGATCAGGAATGATCACGTAGCTACCATGTACTGGTCATGTAACTGATCATGCACTGATCACGTAATTGATCATGCACTGATCATGTGGCTGATCATGCACTGATCACGTGGCTGATCATACACTGATCACATGACTGATCATGCACTGATCACGTGACTGATCATGCACTGATCACGTGGCTATCATGCACTGATCACGTGGCTGATCATGCACTGATCACGTAGCTATCATGCACTGATCACGACTGATCATGCACTGATCACGTGATTGATCATGCACTGATCACGTGGCTGATCATGCACTGATCACGTGGCTGATCATGCACTGATCACGTGACTGATCATGCACTGATCACGTGACTGATCATGCACTGATCACGTGGCTGATCATGCACTGATCACGTGGCTGATCATGCACTGATCACGTGACTGATCATGCACTGATCACGTGGCTGATCATGCACTGATCACGTGGCTATCATGCACTGCTCACGTGGCTGATCATGCCATGATCACGCAGCTACCATGTACTGGTCACATGACTGATCATGCACTGATCACGTGACTGATCATGCAGTGATCACGTGGCTATCATGAACTACTCACGTGGCTAATCATGCAATGATCATGTAGCTACCATGTACAGGTCACGTGAATGATCATACACCCATCAGGTGACTGATCATGCACTGATCACGTGGCTATCATGCACTGATCACGAGACTGATCATGCACTGTTCACGTCTATATCATGCACTGATCACATGACTGCCCGTGCACTGATCACGTGGATGATCATACACTAATCTTATGACAGATCATGCACTGATCACGTGGCTGATCATGCACTGATACCGTGACTGAGCATGGACTGATCACACGACTATCATGTAGTGATCACGTGACTTAATGGCGCTGATCATGTGACTGATCATGCGCTGATCATGTTTGCTATCATACAGTGATCATGTGCCTCTGGAGGCAATAAACAAAGAGCTGAGTAGGCACGAATCAAACAGTCAGCAGGAAATAATCATGGAACTCAGGTGTGAGGAATCATGCTGCTCAGCTGGCAATAATCAAGCAGCTGAGCAGGCAGGAATTACGCAGCACAGCTGGCAATTGTCAAGCAGATGACAGGCAGGAATCGTGCAGCTCAGCTGGCAATTGTCAAGCAGATGAGCAGACAGTAATCACGCAGCTCAGCAGGCCCAGATCACGTGACTGAGCATGCACTGTTCACGTGGCTGATCATACACTGATCACGTGATGATCATGCACTGATCACTTGGATATCATGCACTGATCACGTGGCTGATCATACACTGTTCACGTGTCTGACCATGCACTGATCACGTGGCTGATCATACACTGCTCACGTAACTGATCATGCACTGATCACGTGGCTATCATGCACTGATCACGTGGCTGAACATGCACTGTTCACGTGGCTGATCACACACATGTCACTTGACATATCATGCACTGATCACGTGGCACTCATGCACTGATCATGTGTCTGATCATACTCTGCTCACGTAACTCATGCACACATCACGTGGCTATCATGCACTGCTCACGTGGCTCGTCATGGAATGATCACGTAGCAACCATATACTGGTAACGTGACTGATCATGCAAAGATCACGTAAATGATCATGCACTGTTCACGTGACTGATCATGTACTGATCACGTGACTGATCATGCACTGACCACGTGGCTATCATGCTCTGCTCACGTGGCTGATCATGCAACGATCACGTAGCAAACATGTACTGGTCACGTGACTGATCATGCACTGATCACGTAATTGATCCTGCACTGATCACGTGGCTCATCATGCACTGATCACGTGGCTGATCACACATGTATCACGTGACTGATCATGCACTGATCCCGTGGCTCTCATGCACTGATCACGTGGCTGTCATGCACTGATCACGTGGATATCATGCACTGATCACGTGGCTGATCACACACGTATCACATGACTGATCATGCACTGATCACGTGGCTATCATGCACTGATCACGTGGCTATCATGCACTGATCACGTGGCTATCATGCACTGATCACGTGACTGATCATGCACTGATCACGTGACTGATCATGCACTGATCACGTGGCTGATCATGCACTGATCACGTGGCTATCATGCACTGATCACGTGGCTGATCATGCACTGATCACGTAGCTACCATGACTGATCACGTAACTGATCATGCACTGATCACGTGACTGATCATGCACTGATCACGTGGCTATCATGCACTGATCACGTGGCTGATCATACACTGATCACGTGCCTGATCATGCACTGATCACGTGGCTGATCATGCACTGATCACGTGACTGATCATGCACTGATCACGTGGCTGATCATGCACTGATCACGTGACTGATCATGCACTGATCACGTGTCTGATCATGCACTGATCACGTGGCTATCATGCACTGCTCACGTGGCTGATCATGCCATGATCACGCAGCTACCATGTACTGGTCACATGACTGATCATGCACTGATCACGTGACTGATCATGCAGTGATCACGTGGCTATCATGAACTACTCACGTGGCTGATCATGCAATGATCATGTAGCTACCATGTACAGGTCACGTGAATGATCATACACCCATCAGGTGACTGATCATGCACTGATCACGTGGCTATCATGCACGGATCACGAGACTGATCATGCACTGTTCACGTCTATATCATGCACTGATCACATGACTGCCCGTGCACTGATCACGTGGATGATCATACACTAATCTTGTGACAGATCATGCACTGATCACGTGGCTGATCATGCACTGATACCGTGACTGAGCATGGACTGATCACATGACTATCATGTAGTGATCACGTGACTTAATGGCGCTGATCATGTGACTGATCATGCGCTGATCATGTTTGCTATCATACACTGATCATGTGCCTCTGGAGGCAATAAACAAAGAGCTGAGTAGGCACGAATCAAACAGTCAGCAGGCAATAATCATGGAACTCAGGTGTGAGGAATCATGCTGCTCAGCTGGCAATAATCAAGCAGCTGAGCAGGCAGGAATTACGCAGCACAGCTGGCAATTGTCAAGCAGATGACAGGCAGGAATCGTGCAGCTCAGCTGGCAATTGTCAAGCAGATGAGCAGACAGTAATCACGCAGCTCAGCAGGCCCAGATCACGTGACTGAGCATGCACTGTTCACGTGGCTGATCATACACTGATCACGTGATGATCATGCACTGATCACTTGGATATCATGCACTGATCACGTGGCTGATCATACACTGTTCACGTGTCTGACCATGCACTGATCACGTGGCTGATCATACACTGCTCACGTAACTGATCATGCACTGATCACGTGGCTATCATGCACTGATCACGTGGCTGAACATGCACTGTTCACGTGGCTGATCACACACCTGTCACGTGACATATCATGCACTGATCACGTGGCACTCATGCACTGATCACGTGGCTGATCATACTCTGCTCACGTGACTCATGCACACATCACGTGGCTATCATGCACTGCTCACGTGGCTCGTCATGGAATGATCACGTAGCAACCATATACTGGTAACGTGACTGATCATGCAAAGATCACGTAAATGATCATGCACTGTTCACGTGACTGATCATGTACTGATCACGTGACTGATCATGCACTGACCACGTGGCTATCATGCTATGCTCACGTGGCTGATCATGCAACGATCACGTAGCAACCATGTACTGGTCACGTGACTGATCATGCACTGATCACGTAATTGATCTTGCACTGATCACGTGGCTCATCATGCACTGATCACGTGGCTGATCACACATGTATCACGTGACTGATCATGCACTGATCCCGTGGCTCTCATGCACTGATCACGTGGCTGTCATGCACTGATCACGTGGATATCATGCACTGATCACGTGGCTGATCACACACGTATCACATGACTGATCATGCACTGATCACGTGGCTATCATGCACTGATCACGTGGCTATCATGCACTGATCACGTGGCTGATCAGGCAATGATCACGTAGCTACCATGTACTGGTCACGTGACTGATCATGCACTGATCACGTAATTGATCATGCACTGATCATGTGGCTGATCATGCACTGATCACGTGGCTGATCATACACTGATCACATAACTGATCATGCACTGATCACGTCTATATCATGCACTGATCACATGACTGATCATGCACTGATCACGTGGCTGATCATGCACTGATCACGTGACTGATCATGCACTGATCACGTGGCTGATCATGCACTGATCACATGACTGATCATGCACTGATCACGTGGCTATCATGCACTGATCACGTGGCTGATCATGCACTGATCACGTGGCTGATCATGCACTGATCACGTGACTGATCATGCACTGATCACGTGACTGATCATGCACTGATCACGTGGCTATCATGCTCTGATCACGAGACTGATCATGCACTGTTCACGTCTATATCATGCACTGATCACATGACTGCCCGTGCACTGATCACGTGGATGATCATACACTAATCTTGTGACAGATCATGCACTGATCACGTGGCTGATCATGCACTGATACCGTGACTGAGCATGGACTGATCACATGACTATCATGTAGTGATCACGTGACTTAATGGCGCTGATCATGTGACTGATCATGCGCTGATCATGTTTGCTATCATACACTGATCATGTGCCTCTGGAGGCAATAAACAAAGAGCTGAGTAGGCACGAATCAAACAGTCAGCAGGCAATAATCATGGAACTCAGGTGTGAGGAATCATGCTACTCAGCTGGCAATAATCAAGCAGCTGAGCAGGCAGGAATTACACAGCACAGCTGGCAATTGTCAAGCAGATGACAGGCAGGAATCGTGCAGCTCAGCTGGCAATTGTCAAGCAGATGAGCAGACAGTAATCACGCAGCTCAGCAGGCCCTGATCACGTGACTGAGCATGCACTGTTCACGTGGCTGATCATACACTGATCACGTGATGATCATGCACTGATCACGTGGCTATCATGCACTGATCACGTGGCTGATCATGCACTGATCACGTGGCTGATCACACACTGATCACGTGGCTGATCATGCACTGATCACGTGGCATCATGCACTGATCACGTGGCTGATCATGCACTGATCACGTAACTGATCATGCACTGATCACGTGACTGATCATGCACTGATCACGTGGCTATCATGCACTGATCACGTGGCTGATCATGCACTGATCACGTAACTGATCATGCACTGATCACGTGACTGATCATGCACTGATCACGTGCCTGATCATGCACTGATCACGTGGCTATCATGCACTGCTCACGTGGCTGATCATGCAATGATCACGCAGCTACCATGTACAGGGCACGTGAATGATCATACACCCATCAGGTGACTGATCATGCACTGATCACGTGGCTATCATGCACTGATCACGTGACTGATCATGCACTGATCACGTCTATATCATGCACTGATCACATGACTGCCCATGCACTGATCACGTGGATGATCATACACTAATCATGTGACAGATCATGCACTGATCACGTGGCTGATCATGCACTGATACCGTGACTGAGCATGGACTGATCACATGACTATCATGTAGTGATCACGTGACTTAATGGCGCTGATCATGTGACTGATCATGCACTGATCATGTTTGCTATCATACACTGATCATGTGCCTCTGGAGGCAATAAACAAAGAGCTGAGTAGGCACGAATCAAACAGTCAGCAGGCAATAATCATGGAACTCAGGTGTGAGGAATCATGCTACTCAGCTGGCAATAATCAAGCAGCTGAGCAGGCAGGAATTACGCAGCACAGCTGGCAATTGTCAAGCAGATGACAGGCAGGAATCGTGCAGCTCAGCTGGCAATTGTCAAGCAGATGAGCAGACAGTAATCACGCAGCTCAGCAGGCCCTGATCACGTGACTGAGCATGCACTGATCACGTGGCTGATCATACACTGATCACGTGATGATCATGCACTGATCACGTGGCTATCATGCACTGATCACGTGGCTGATCATGCACTGATCACGTGGCTGATCATGCACTGTCACGTGGCTATCATGCACTGATCACGTGGCACTCATGCACTGATCACGTGGCTGATCATACACTGATCACGTAACTCATGCACACATCACGTGGCTATCATGCACTGCTCACGTGGCTGTCATGGAATGATCACGTAGCAACCATATACTGGTCACGTGACTGATCATGCACTGATCACGTAAATGATCATGCACTGATCACGTGACTGATCATGCACTGATCACGTGACTGATCATGCACTGATCACGTGGCTATCATGCACTGCTCACGTGGCTGATCATGCAACGATCACGTAGCAACCATGTACTGGTCACGTGACTGATCATGCACTGATCACGTAATTGATCATGCACTGATCACGTGGCTCATCATGCACTGATCACGTGGCTGATCACACATGTATCACGTGACTGATCATGCACTGATCACGTGGCTCTCATGCACTGATCACGTGGCTGTCATGCACTGATCACGTGGATATCATGCACTGATCACGTGGCTGATCACACACGTATCACATGACTGATCATGCACTGATCACGTGGCTATCATGCACTGATCACGTGGCTATCATGCACTGATCACGTGGCTGATCATGCAATGATCACGTAGCTACCATGTACTGGTCACGTGACTGATCATGCACTGATCACGTAATTGATCATGCACTGATCACGTGGCTGATCATGCACTGATCACGTGGCTGATCATACACTGATCACGTAACTGATCATGCACTGATCACGTGGCTATCATGCACTGATCACGTGGCTGGACATGCACTGATCACGTGCCTGATCATGCACTGATCACGTGGCTGATCATGCACTGATCACGTGACTGATCATGCACTGATCACGTGACTGATCATGCACTGATCACGTGGCTATCATGCACTGATCACGTGGCTGATCATGCATGATCACGCAGCTATCATGCACTGGTCACATGACTGATCATGCACTGATCACGTGACTGATCATGCACTGATCACGTGGCTATCATGCACTATCACGTGGCTGATCATGCAATGATCACGTAGCTACCATGTACTGGTCACGTGACTGATCATGCACTGATCACGTAACTGATCATGCACTGATCACGTGGCTGATCATGCACTGATCACGTGGCTGATCATGCACTGATCACGTGGCTGATCATGCACTGATCACGTGGCTATCATGCACTGATCACGTGACTGATCATGCACTGATCACGTGACTGATCATGCACTGATCACGTGGCTGATCATGCACTGATCACGTGGCTGATCATGCACTGATCACGTGGCTGATCACACACGTATCACGTGACTGATCATGCACTGATCACGTGGCTATCATGCACTGATCACGTGGCTGATCATGCACTGATCACGTAGCTATCATGCACTGATCACGTGACTGATCATGCACTGATCACGTGACTGATCATGCACTGATCACGTGGCTATCATGCACTGATCACGTGGCTATCATGCACTGATCACGTGGCTGATCATGCACTGATCACGTAGCTACCATGCACTGGTCACGTGACTGATCATGCACTGATCACGTGACTGATCATGCACTGATCACGTGGCTGATCATGCACTGATCACGTGGCTGATCATGCACTGATCACGTGACTGATCATGCACTGATCACGTGGCTGATCATGCACTGATCACGTGGCTGATCATGCACTGATCACGTGGCTGATCATGCACTGATCACGTGACTGATCATGCACTGATCACGTGTCTGATCATGCACTGATCACGTGGCTATCATGCACTGCTCACGTGGCTGATCATGCCATGATCACGCAGCTACCATGTACTGGTCACATGACTGATCATGCACTGATCACGTGACTGATCATGCAGTGATCACGTGGCTATCATGCACTACTCACGTGGCTGATCATGCAATGATCATGTAGCTACCATGTACAGGTCACGTGAATGATCATACACCCATCAGGTGACTGATCATGCACTGATCACGTGGCTATCATGCACTGATCACGAGACTGATCATGCACTGTTCACGTCTATATCATGCACTGATCACATGACTGCCCGTGCACTGATCACGTGGATGATCATACACTAATCTTGTGACAGATCATGCACTGATCACGTGGCTGATCATGCACTGATACCGTGACTGAGCATGGACTGATCACATGACTATCATGTAGTGATCACGTGACTTAATGGCGCTGATCATGTGACTGATCATGCGCTGATCATGTTTGCTATCATACACTGATCATGTGCCTCTGGAGGCAATAAACAAAGAGCTGAGTAGGCACGAATCAAACAGTCAGCAGGCAATAATCATGGAACTCAGGTGTGAGGAATCATGCTGCTCAGCTGGCAATAATCAAGCAGCTGAGCAGGCAGGAATTACGCAGCACAGCTGGCAATTGTCAAGCAGATGACAGGCAGGAATCGTGCAGCTCAGCTGGCAATTGTCAAGCAGATGAGCAGACAGTAATCACGCAGCTCAGCAGGCCCAGATCACGTGACTGAGCATGCACTGTTCACGTGGCTGATCATACACTGATCACGTGATGATCATGCACTGATCACTTGGATATCATGCACTGATCACGTGGCTGATCATACACTGTTCACGTGTCTGACCATGCACTGATCACGTGGCTGATCATACACTGCTCACGTAACTGATCATGCACTGATCACGTGGCTATCATGCACTGATCACGTGGCTGAACATGCACTGTTCACGTGGCTGATCACACACCTGTCACGTGACATATCATGCACTGATCACGTGGCACTCATGCACTGATCACGTGGCTGATCATACTCTGCTCACGTAACTCATGCACACATCACGTGGCTATCATGCACTGCTCACGTGGCTCGTCATGGAATGATCACGTAGCAACCATATACTGGTCACGTGACTGATCATGCAAAGATCACGTAAATGATCATGCACTGTTCACGTGACTGATCATGTACTGATCACGTGACTGATCATGCACTGACCACGTGGCTATCATGCTATGCTCACGTGGCTGATCATGCAACGATCACGTAGCAACCATGTACTGGTCACGTGACTGATCATGCACTGATCACGTAATTGATCTTGCACTGATCACGTGGCTCATCATGCACTGATCACGTGGCTGATCACACATGTATCACGTGACTGATCATGCACTGATCCCGTGGCTCTCATGCACTGATCACGTGGCTGTCATGCACTGATCACGTGGATATCATGCACTGATCACGTGGCTGATCACACACGTATCACATGACTGATCATGCACTGATCACGTGGCTATCATGCACTGATCACGTGGCTATCATGCACTGATCACGTGGCTTATCAGGCACTGATCACGTAGCTACCATGTACTGGTCACGTAACTGATCATGCACTGAGCACGTAATTGATCATGCACTGATCATGTGGCTGATCATGCACTGATCACGTGGCTGATCATACACTGATCACATAACTGATCATGCACTGTTCAGGTCTATATCATGCACTGATCACATGACTGCCCGTGCACTGATCACGTGGATGATCATACACTAATCTTGTGACTGATCATGCACTGATCACGTGGCTGATCACACACTGATCACGTGACTGATCATGCACTGATCACGTGGCTGATCATGCACTGATCACGTGGCTATCATGCATTGATCACGTGGCTGATCATACACTGTTCACGTGTCTGACCATGCACTGATCACGTGACTGATCATGCACTGATCACGTGGCTATCATGCACTGATCACGAGACTGATCATGCACTGTTCACGTCTATATCATGCACTGATCACATGACTGCCCGTGCACTGATCACGTGGATGATCATACACTAATCTTGTGACAGATCATGCACTGATCACGTGGCTGATCATGCACTGATACCGTGACTGAGCATGGACTGATCACATGACTATCATGTAGTGATCACGTGACTTAATGGCGCTGATCATGTGACTGATCATGCGCTGATCATGTTTACTATCATACACTGATCATGTGCCTCTGGAGGCAATAAACAAAGAGCTGAGTAGGCACGAATCAAACAGTCAGCAGGCAATAATCATGGAACTCAGGTGTGAGGAATCATGCTACTCAGCTGGCAATAATCAAGCAGCTGAGCAGGCAGGAATTACACAGCACAGCTGGCAATTGTCAAGCAGATGACAGGCAGGAATCGTGCAGCTCAGCTGGCAATTGTCAAGCAGATGAGCAGACAGAAATCACGCAGCTCAGCAGGCCCTGATCACGTGACTGAGCATGCACTGTTCACGTGGCTGATCATACACTGATCACGTGATGATCATGCACTGATCACGTGGCTATCATGCACTGATCACGTGGCTGAACATGCACTGTTCACGTGGCTGATCATGCACTGATCACGTGGCATATCATGCACTGATCACGTGGCACTCATGCACTGATCACGTGGCTGATCATACACTGATCACATAACTGATCATGCACTGATCACGTGACTGATCATGCACTGATCACGTGGCTATCATGCACTGATCACGTGGCTGGACATACACTGATGACATAACTGATCATGCACTGATCACGTGACTGAGCATGCACTGATCACGTGCCTGGTCATGCACTGATCACGTGGCTATCATGCACTGCTCACGTGGCTGATCATGCCATGATCACGTAGCTACCATGTACAGGGCACGTGAATGATCATACACCCATCAGGTGACTGATCATGCACTGATCACGTGGCTATCATGCACTGATCACGAGACTGATCATGCACTGTTCACGTCTATATCATGCACTGATCACATGACTGCCCGTGCACTGATCACGTGGATGATCATACACTAATCTTGTGACAGATCATGCACTGATCACGTGGCTGATCATGCACTGATACCGTGACTGAGCATGGACTGATCACATGACTATCATGTAGTGATCACGTGACTTAATGGCGCTGATCATGTGACTGATCATGCGCTGATCATGTTTGCTATCATAAACTGATCATGTGCCTCTGGAGGCAATAAACAAAGAGCTGAGTAGGCACGAATCAAACAGTCAGCAGGCAATAATCATGGAACTCAGGTGTGAGGAATCATGCTACTCAGCTGGCAATAATCAAGCAGCTGAGCAGGCAGGAATTACACAGCACAGCTGGCAATTGTCAAGCAGATGACAGGCAGGAATCGTGCAGCTCAGCTGGCAATTGTCAAGCAGATGAGCAGACAGTAATCACGCAGCTCAGCAGGCCCTGATCACGTGACTGAGCATGCACTGTTCACGTGGCTGATCATACACTGATCACGTGATGATCATGCACTGATCACGTGGCTATCATGCACTGATCACGTGGCTGAACATGCACTTTTCACGTGGCTGATCACACACCTGTCACGTGAAATATCATGCACTGATCACGTGGCACTCATGCACTGATCACGTGGCTGATCATACTCTGCTCACGTAACTCATGCACACATCACGTGGCTATCATGCACTGCTCACGTGGCTCGTTATGGAATGATCACGTAGCAACCATATACTGGTAACGTGACTGATCATGCAGAGATCACGTAAATGATCATGCACTGTTCACGTGACCGATCATGTACTGATCACGTGACTGATCATGCACTGACCACGTGGCTATCATTCTCTGCTCACGTGGCTGATCATGCACCGATCACGTAGCAACCATGTACTGGTCACGTGACTGATCATGCACTGATCACGCAATTGATCCTGCACTGATCACGTGGCTCATCATGCACTGATCACGTGGCTGATCACACATGTATCACGTGACTGATCATGCACTGATCCCGTGGCTCTCATGCACTGATCACGTGGCTGTCATGCACTGATCACGTGGATATCATGCACTGATCACGTGGCTGATCACACACGTATCACATGACTGATCATGCACTGATCACGTGGCTATCATGCACTGATCACGTGGCTATCATGCACTGATCATGTGGCTGATCAGGCCATGATCACGTAGCTACCATGTACTGGTCACGTGACTGATCATGCACTGATCACGTAATTGATCATGCACTGATCATGTGGCTGATCATGCACTGATCACGTGGCTGATCATACACTGATCACATAACTGATCATGCACTGATCACGTGACTGATCATGCACTGATCACGTGGCTATCATGCACTGATCACTTGGCTGGACATACACTGATCACGTGCCTGGTCATGAACTGATCACGTGGCTGATCATGCACTGATCACGTGACTGAAAATGCACTGATCTCGTGTCTGATCATGCACTGGTCACGTGGCTATCATGCACTGCTCACGTGGCTGATCATGCCATGATCACGCAGCTACCATGTACTGGTCACATGACTGATCATGCACTGATCACGTGACTGATCATGCAGTGATCACGTGGCTATCATGAACTACTCAAGTGGCTGATCATGCAATGATCATGTAGCTACCATGTACAGGTCACGTGAATGATCATACACCCATCAGGTGACTGATCATGCACTGATCACCTGGCTATCATGCACGGATCACGAGACTGGTCATGCACTGTTCACGTCTATATCATGCACTGATCACATGACTGCCCGTGCACTGATCACGTGGATGATCATACACTAATCTTGTGACAGATCATGCACTGATCACGTGGCTGATCATGCACTGATACCGTGACTGAGCATGGACTGATCACATGACTATCATGTAGTGATCACGTGACTTAATGGCGCTGATCATGTGACTGATCATGCGCTGATCATGTTTGCTATCATACACTGATCATGTGCCTCTGGAGGCAATAAACAAAGAGCTGAGTAGGCACGAATCAAACAGTCAGCAGGCAATAATCATGGAACTCAGGTGTGAGGAATCATGCTGCTCAGCTGACAATAATCAAGCAGCTGAGCCGGCAGGAATTACGCAGCACAGCTGGCAATTGTCAAGCAGATGACAGGCAGGAATCGTGCAGCTCAGCTGGCAATTGTCAAGCAGATGAGCAGACAGTAATCACGCAGCTCAGCAGGCCCAGATCACGTGACTGAGCATGCACTGTTCACGTGGCTGATCATACACTGATCACGTGATGATCATGCACTGATCACTTGGATATCATGCACTGATCACGTGGCTGATCATACACTGTTCACGTGTCTGACCATGCACTGATCACGTGGCTGATCATACACTGCTCACGTAACTGATCATGCACTGATCACGTGGCTATCATGCACTGATCACGTGGCTGAACATGCACTGTTCACGTGGCTGATCACACACCTGTCACGTGACATATCATGCACTGATCACGTGGCACTCATGCACTGATCACGTGGCTGATCATACTCTGCTCACGTAACTCATGCACACATCACGTGGCTATCATGCACTGCTCACGTGGCTCGTCATGGAATGATCACGTAGCAACCATATACTGGTAACGTGACTGATCATGCAAAGATTACGTAAATGATCATGCACTCTTCACGTGTCTGATCATGTACTGATCACCTGACTGATCATGCGCTGACCACGTGGCTATCATGCTCTGCTCACGTGGCTGATCATGCAACGATCACGTAGCAACCATGTACTGGTCACGTGACTGATCATGCACTGATCACGTAATTGATCCTGCACTGATCACGTGGCTCATCATGCACTGATCACGTGGCTGATCACACATGTATCACGTGACTGATCATGCACTGATCCCGTGGCTCTCATGCACTGATCACGTGGCTGTCATGCACTGATCACGTGGATATCATGCACTGATCATGTGGCTGATCACACACGTATCACATGACTGATCATGCACTGATCACGTGGCTATCATGCACTGATCACTTGGCTTATCAGGCAATGATCACGTAGCTACCTTGTACTGGTCACGTAACTGATCATGCACTGAGCACGTAATTGAACATGCACTGATCATGTGGCTGATCATGCATTGATCACGTGGCTGATCATACACTGATCACATAACTGATCATGCACTGATCACGTGACTGATCATGCACTGATCACGTGGCTATCATGCACTGATCACTTGGCTGGATCATACACTGATCATGTGCCTGGTCATGCACTGATCACGTGACTGATCATGCACTGATCTCGTGTCTGATCATGCACTGATCACGTGGCTATCATGCACTGCTCACGTGGCTGATCATGCCATGATCACGCACCTACCATGTACTGGTCACATGACTGATCATGCACTGATCACGTGACTGATCATGCAGTGGTCACGTGGCTATCATGAACTACTCACGTGGCTGATCATGCAATGATCATGTAGCTACCATGTACAAGTCACGTGAATGATCATACACCCATCAGGTGACTGATCATGCACTGATCACGTGGCTATCATGCACTGATCACGAGACTGATCATGCACTGTTCACGTCTATATCATGCACTGATCACATGACTGCCCGTGCACTGATCACGTGGATGATCATACACTAATATTGTGACAGATCATGCACTGATCACGTGGCTGATCATGCACTGATACCGTGACTGAGCATGGACTGATCACATGACTATCATGTAGTGATCACGTGACTTAATGGCGCTGATCATGTGACTGATCATGCGCTGATCATGTTTGCTATCATACACTGATCATGTGCCTCTGGAGGCAATAAACAAAGAGCTGAGTAGGCACGAATCAAACAGTCAGCAGGCAATAATCATGGAACACAGCTGTGAGGAATCATGCTGCTCAGCTGGCAATAATCAAGCAGCTGAGCAGGCAGGAATTACGCAGCACAGCTGGCAATTGTCAAGCAGATGACAGGCAGGAATCGTGCAGCTCAGCTGGCAATTGTCAAGCAGATGAGCAGACAGTAATCACGCAGCTCAGCAGGCCCAGATCACGTGACTGAGCATGCACTGTTCACGTGGCTGATCATACACTGATCACGTGATGATCATGCACTGATCACTTGGATATCATGCACTGATCACGTGGCTGATCATACACTGTTCACGTGTCTGACCATGCACTGATCACGTGGCTGATCATACACTGATCACGTAATGATCATGCACTGATCACGTGGCTATCATGCACTGATCACGTGGCTGAACATGCACTGTTCACGTGGCTGATCACACACCTGTCACGTGACATATCATGCACTGATCACGTGGCACTCATGCACTGATCACGTGGCTGATCATACTCTGCTCACGTAACTCATGCACACATCATGTGGCTATCATGCACTGCTCACGTGGCTCGTCATGGAATGATCACGTAGCAACCATATACTGGTAACGTGACTGATCATGCAAAGATCACGTAAATGATCATGCACTGTTCACGTGACTGATCATGTACTGATCACGTGACTGATCATGCACTGACCACGTGGCTATCATGCTCTGCTCACGTGGCTGATCATGCAACGATCACGTAGCAACCATGTACTGGTCACGTGACTGATCATGCACTGATCACGTAATTGATCTTGCACTGATCACGTGGCTCATCATGCACTGATCACGTGGCTGATCACACATGTATCACGTGACTGATCATGCACTGATCCCGTGGCTCTCATGCACTGATCACGTGGCTGTCATGCACTGATCACGTGGATATCATGCACTGATCATGTGGCTGATCACACACGTATCACATGACTGATCATGCACTGATCACGTGGCTATCATGCACTGATCACGTGGCTATCATGCACTGATCACGTGGCTTATCAGGCAATGATCACGTAGCTACCATGTACTGGTCACGTAACTGATCATGCACTGAGCACGTAATTGATCATGCACTGATCATGTGGCTGATCATGCACTGATCACGTGGCTGATCATACACTGATCACGTAACTGATCATGCACTGATCACGTGACTGATCATGCACTGATCACGTGGCTATCATGCACTGATCACGAGACTGATCATGCACTGTTCACGTCTATATCATGCACTGATCACATGACTGCCCGTGCACTGATCACGTGGATGATCATACACTTATCTTGTGACAGATCATGCACTGATCACGTGGCTGATCATGCACTGATACCGTGACTGAGCATGGACTGATCACATGACTATCATGTAGTGATCACGTGACTTAATGGCGCTGATCATGTGACTGATCATGCGCTGATCATGTTTACTATCATACACTGATCATGTGCCTCTGGAGGCAATAAACAAAGAGCTGAGTAGGCACGAATCAAACAGTCAGCAGGCAATAATCATGGAACTCAGGTGTGAGGAATCATGCTACTCAGCTGGCAATAATCAAGCAGCTGAGCAGGCAGGAATTACACAGCACAGCTGGCAATTGTCAAGCAGATGACAGGCAGGAATCGTGCAGCTCAGCTGGCAATTGTCAAGCAGATGAGCAGACAGTAATCACGCAGCTCAGCAGGCCCTGATCACGTGACTGAGCATGCACTGTTCACGTGGCTGATCATACACTGATCACGTGATGATCATGCACTGATCACGTGGCTATCATGCACTGATCACGTGGCTGAACATGCACTGTTCACGTGGCTGATCACACACCTGTCACGTGAAATATCATGCACTGATCACGTGGCACTCATGCACTGATCACGTGGCTGATCATACTCTGCTCACGTAACTCATGCACACATCACGTGGCTATCATGCACTGCTCACGTGGCTCGTTATGGAATGATCACGTAGCAACCATATACTGGTAACGTGACTGATCATGCAGAGATCACGTAAATGATCATGCACTGTTCACGTGACTGATCATGTACTGATCACGTGACTGATCATGCACTGACCACGTGGCTATCATGCTCTGCTCACGTGGCTGATCATGCAACGATCACGTAGCAACCATGTACTGGTCACGTGACTGATCATGCACTGATCACGTAATTGATCCTGCACTGATCACGTGGCTCATCATGCACTGATCACGTGGCTGATCACACATGTATCACGTGACTGATCATGCACTGAACCCGTGGCTCTCATGCACTGATCACGTGGCTGTCATGCACTGATCACGTGGATATCATGCACTGATCACGTGGCTGATCACACACGTATCACATGACTGATCATGCACTGATCACGTGGCTATCATGCACTGATCACGTGGCTATCATGCACTGATCATGTGGCTGATCAGGCCATGATCACGTAGCTACCATGTACTGGTCACGTGACTGATCATGCACTGATCACGTAATTGATCATGCACTGATCATGTGGCTGATCATGCACTGATCACGTGGCTGATCATACACTGATCACATAACTGATCATGCACTGATCACGTGACTGATCATGCACTGATCACGTGGCTATCATGCACTGATCACTTGGCTGGACATACACTGATCACGTGCCTGGTCATGAACTGATCACGTGGCTGATCATGCACTGATCACGTGACTGATAATGCACTGATCTCGTGTCTGATCATGCACTGGTCACGTGGCTATCATGCACTGCTCACGTGGCTGATCATGCCATGATCACGCAGCTACCATGTACTGGTCACATGACTGATCATGCACTGATCACGTGACTGATCATGCAGTGATCACGTGGCTATCATGAACTACTCAAGTGGCTGATCATGCAATGATCATGTAGCTACCATGTACAGGTCACGTGAATGATCATACACCCATCAGGTGACTGATCATGCACTGATCACCTGGCTATCATGCACGGATCACGAGACTGGTCATGCACTGTTCACGTCTATATCATGCACTGATCACATGACTGCCCGTGCACTGATCACGTGGATGATCATACACTAATCTTGTGACAGATCATGCACTGATCACGTGGCTGATCATGCACTGATACCGTGACTGAGCATGGACTGATCACATGACTATCATGTAGTGATCACGTGACTTAATGGCGCTGATCATGTGACTGATCATGCGCTGATCATGTTTGCTATCATACACTGATCATGTGCCTCTGGAGGCAATAAACAAAGAGCTGAGTAGGCACGAATCAAACAGTCAGCAGGCAATAATCATGGAACTCAGGTGTGAGGAATCATGCTGCTCAGCTGACAATAATCAAGCAGCTGAGCCAGCAGGAATTACGCAGCACAGCTGGCAATTGTCAAGCAGATGACAGGCAGGAATCGTGCAGCTCAGCTGGCAATTGTCAAGCAGATGAGCAGACAGTAATCACGCAGCTCAGCAGGCCCAGATCACGTGACTGAGCATGCACTGTTCACGTGGCTGATCATACACTGATCACGTGATGATCATGCACTGATCACTTGGATATCATGCACTGATCACGTGGCTGATCATACACTGTTCACGTGTCTGACCATGCACTGATCACGTGGCTGATCATACACTGCTCACGTAACTGATCATGCACTGATCACGTGGCTATCATGCACTGATCACGTGGCTGAACATGCACTGTTCACGTGGCTGATCACACACCTGTCACGTGACATATCATGCACTGATCACGTGGAACTCATGCAATGATCACGTGGCTGATCATACTCTGCTCACGTAACTCATGCACACATCACGTGGCTATCATGCACTGCTCACGTGGCTCGTCATGGAATGATCACGTAGCAACCATATACTGGTAACGTGACTGATCATGCAAAGATCACGTAAATGATCATGCACTGTTCACGTGTCTGATCATGTACTGATCACCTGACTGATCATGCGCTGACCACGTGGCTATCATGCTCTGCTCACGTGGCTGATCATGCAACGATCACGTAGCAACCATGTACTGGTCACGTGACTGATCATGCACTGATCACGTAATTGATCCTGCACTGATCACGTGGCTCATCATGCACTGATCACGTGGCTAATCACACATGTATCACGTGACTGATCATGCACTGATCCCGTGGCTCTCATGCACTGATCACGTGGCTGTCATGCACTGATCACGTGGATATCATGCACTGATCATGTGGCTGATCACACACGTATCACATGACTGATCATGCACTGATCACGTGGCTATCATGCACTGATCACTTGGCTTATCAGGCAATGATCACGTAGCTACCTTGTACTGGTCACGTAACTGATCATGCACTGAGCACGTAATTGAACATGCACTGATCATGTGGCTGATCATGCATTGATCACGTGGCTGATCATACACTGATCACATAACTGATCATGCACTGATCACGTGACTGATCATGCACTGATCACGTGGCTATCATGCACTGATCACTTGGCTGGATATACACTGATCATGTGCCTGGTCATGCACTGATCACGTGACTGATCATGCACTGATCTCGTGTCTGATCATGCACTGATCACGTGGCTATCATGCACTGCTCACGTGGCTGATCATGCCATGATCACGCACCTACCATGTACTTGTCACATGACTGATCATGCACTGATCACGTGACTGATCATGCAGTGATCACGTGGCTATCATGAACTACTCACGTGGCTGATCATGCAATGATCATGTAGCTACCATGTACAAGTCACGTGAATGATCATACACCCATCAGGTGACTGATCATGCACTGATCACGTGGCTATCATGCACTGATCACGAGACTGATCATGCACTGTTCACGTCTATATCATGCACTGATCACATGACTGCCGTGCACTGATCACGTGGATGATCATACACTAATCTTGTGACAGATCATGCACTGATCACGTGGCTGATCATGCACTGACACCGTGACTGAGCATGGACTGATCACATGACTATCATGTAGTGATCACGTGACTTAATGGCGCTGATCATGTGACTGATCATGCACTGATCATGTTTGCTATCATACACTGATCATGTGCCTCTGGAGGCAATAAACAAAGAGCTGAGTAGGCACGAATCAAACAGTCAGCAGGCAATAATCATGGAACACAGGTGTGAGGAATCATGCTGCTCAGCTGGCAATAATCAAGCAGCTGAGCAGGCAGGAATTACGCACCACAGCTGGCAATTGTCAAGCAGATGACAGGCAGGAATCGTGCAGCTCAGCTGGCAATTGTCAAGCAGATGAGCAGACAGTAATCACGCAGCTCAGCAGGCCCAGATCACGTGACTGAGCATGCACTGTTCACGTGGCTGATCATACACTGATCACGTGATGATCATGCACTGATCACTTGGATATCATGCACTGATCACGTGGCTGATCATACACTGTTCACGTGTCTGACCATGCACTGATCACGTGGCTGATCATACACTGCTCACGTAACTGATCATGCACTGATCACGTGGCTATCATGCACTGATCACGTGGCTGAACATGCACTGTTCACGTGGCTGATCACACACCTGTCACGTGACATATCATGCACTGATCACGTGGCACTCATGCACTGATCACGTGGCTGATCATACTCTGCTCACGTAACTCATGCACACATCATGTGGCTATCATGCACTGCTCACGTGGCTCGTCATGGAATGATCACGTAGCAACCATATACTGGTAACGTGACTGATCATGCAAAGATCACGTAAATGATCATGCACTGTTCACGTGACTGATCATGTACTGATCACGTGACTGATCATGCACTGACCACGTGGCTATCATGCTCTGCTCACGTGGCTGATCATGCAACGATCACGTAGCAACCATGTACTGGTCACGTGACTGATCATGCACTGATCACGTAATTGATCTTGCACTGATCACGTGGCTCATCATGCACTGATCACGTGGCTGATCACACATGTATCACGTGACTGATCATGCACTGATCCCGTGGCTCTCATGCACTGATCACGTGGCTGTCATGCACTGATCACGTGGATATCATGCACTGATCATGTGGCTGATCACACACGTATCACATGACTGATCATGCACTGATCACGTGGCTATCATGCACTGATCACGTGGCTATCATGCACTGATCACGTGGCTTATCAGGCAATGATCACGTAGATACCATGTACTGGTCACGTAACTGATCATGCACTGAGCACGTAATTGATCATGCACTGATCATGTGGCTGATCATGCACTGATCACGTGGCTGATCATACACTGATCACATAACTGATCATGCACTGATCACGTGACTGATCATGCACTGATCACGTGGCTATCATGCACTGATCACGAGACTGATCATGCACTGTTCACGTCTATATCATGCACTGATCACATGGCTGCCCGTGCACTGATCACGTGGATGATCATACACTAATCTTGTGACAGATCATGCACTGATCACGTGGCTGATCATGCACTGATACCGTGACTGAGCATGGACTGATCACATGACTATCATGTAGTGATCACGTGACTTAATGGCGCTGATCATGTGACTGATCATGCGCTGATCATGTTTACTATCATACACTGATCATGTGCCTCTGGAGGCAATAAACAAAGAGCTGAGTAGGCACGAATCAAACAGTCAGCAGGCAATAATCATGGAACTCAGGTGTGAGGAATCATGCTACTCAGCTGGCAATAATCAAGCAGCTGAGCAGGCAGGAATTACACAGCACAGCTGGCAATTGTCAAGCAGATGACAGGCAGGAATCGTGCAGCTCAGCTGGCAATTGTCAAGCAGATGAGCAGACAGTAATCACGCAGCTCAGCAGGCCCTGATCACGTGACTGAGCATGCACTGTTCACGTGGCTGATCATACACTGATCACGTGATGATCATGCACTGATCACGTGGCTATCATGCACTGATCACGTGGCTGAACATGCACTGTTCACGTGGCTGATCACACACCTGTCACGTGAAATATCATGCACTGATCACGTGGCACTCATGCACTGATCACGTGGCTGATCATACTCTGCTCACGTAACTCATGCACACATCACGTGGCTATCATGCACTGCTCACGTGGCTCGTTATGGAATGATCACGTAGCAACCATATACTGGTAACGTGACTGATCATGCAGAGATCACGTAAATGATCATGCACTGTTCACGTGACTGATCATGTACTGATCACGTGACTGATCATGCACTGACCACGTGGCTATCATTCTCTGCTCACGTGGCTGATCATGCAACGATCACGTAGCAACCATGTACTGGTCACGTGACTGATCATGCACTGATCACGTAATTGATCCTGCACTGATCACGTGGCTCATCATGCACTGATCACGTGGCTGATCACACATGTATCACGTGACTGATCATGCACTGATCCCGTGGCTCTCATGCACTGATCACGTGGCTGTCATGCACTGATCACGTGGATATCATGCACTGATCACGTGGCTGATCACACACGTATCACATGACTGATCATGCACTGATCACGTGGCTATCATGCACTGATCACGTGGCTATCATGCACTGATCATGTGGCTGATCAGGCCATGATCACGTAGCTACCATGTACTGGTCACGTGACTGATCATGCACTGATCACGTAATTGATCATGCACTGATCATGTGGCTGATCATGCACTGATCACGTGGCTGATCATACACTGATCACATAACTGATCATGCACTGATCACGTGACTGATCATGCACTGATCACGTGGCTATCATGCACTGATCACTTGGCTGGACATACACTGATCACGTGCCTGGTCATGAACTGATCACGTGGCTGATCATGCACTGATCACGTGACTGATAATGCACTGATCTCGTGTCTGATCATGCACTGGTCACGTGGCTATCATGCACTGCTCACGTGGCTGATCATGCCATGATCACGCAGCTACCATGTACTGGTCACATGACTGATCATGCACTGATCACGTGACTGATCATGCAGTGATCACGTGGCTATCATGAACTACTCAAGTGGCTGATCATGCAATGATCATGTAGCTACCATGTACAGGTCACGTGAATGATCATACACCCATCAGGTGACTGATCATGCACTGATCACCTGGCTATCATGCACGGATCACGAGACTGGTCATGCACTGTTCACGTCTATATCATGCACTGATCACATGACTGCCCGTGCACTGATCACGTGGATGATCATACACTAATCTTGTGACAGATCATGCACTGATCACGTGGCTGATCATGCACTGATACCGTGACTGAGCATGGACTGATCACATGACTATCATGTAGTGATCACGTGACTTAATGGCGCTGATCATGTGACTGATCATGCGCTGATCATGTTTGCTATCATACACTGATCATGTGCCTCTGGAGGCAATAAACAAAGAGCTGAGTAGGCACGAATCAAACAGTCAGCAGGCAATAATCATGGAACTCAGGTGTGAGGAATCATGCTGCTCAGCTGACAATAATCAAGCAGCTGAGCCGGCAGGAATTACGCAGCACAGCTGGCAATTGTCAAGCAGATGACAGGCAGGAATCGTGCAGCTCAGCTGGCAATTGTCAAGCAGATGAGCAGACAGTAATCACGCAGCTCAGCAGGCCCAGATCACGTGACTGAGCATGCACTGTTCACGTGGCTGATCATACACTGATCACGTGATGATCATGCACTGATCACTTGGATATCATGCACTGATCACGTGGCTGATCATACACTGTTCACGTGTCTGACCATGCACTGATCACGTGGCTGATCATACACTGCTCACGTAACTGATCATGCACTGATCACGTGGCTATCATGCACTGATCACGTGGCTGAACATGCACTGTTCACGTGGCTGATCACACACCTGTCACGTGACATATCATGCACTGATCACGTGGAACTCATGCAATGATCACGTGGCTGATCATACTCTGCTCACGTAACTCATGCACACATCACGTGGCTATCATGCACTGCTCACGTGGCTCGTCATGGAATGATCACGTAGCAACCATATACTGGTAACGTGACTGATCATGCAAAGATCACGTAAATGATCATGCACTGTTCACGTGTCTGATCATGTACTGATCACCTGACTGATCATGCGCTGACCACGTGGCTATCATGCTCTGCTCACGTGGCTGATCATGCAACGATCACGTAGCAACCATGTACTGGTCACGTGACTGATCATGCACTGATCACGTAATTGATCCTGCACTGATCACGTGGCTCATCATGCACTGATCACGTGGCTAATCACACATGTATCACGTGACTGATCATGCACTGATCCCGTGGCTCTCATGCACTGATCACGTGGCTGTCATGCACTGATCACGTGGATATCATGCACTGATCATGTGGCTGATCACACACGTATCACATGACTGATCATGCACTGATCACGTGGCTATCATGCACTGATCACTTGGCTTATCAGGCAATGATCACGTAGCTACCTTGTACTGGTCACGTAACTGATCATGCACTGAGCACGTAATTGAACATGCACTGATCATGTGGCTGATCATGCATTGATCACGTGGCTGATCATACACTGATCACATAACTGATCATGCACTGATCACGTGACTGATCATGCACTGATCACGTGGCTATCATGCACTGATCACTTGGCTGGATATACACTGATCATGTGCCTGGTCATGCACTGATCACGTGACTGATCATGCACTGATCTCGTGTCTGATCATGCACTGATCACGTGGCTATCATGCACTGCTCACGTGGCTGATCATGCCATGATCACGCACCTACCATGTACTTGTCACATGACTGATCATGCACTGATCACGTGACTGATCATGCAGTGATCACGTGGCTATCATGAACTACTCACGTGGCTGATCATGCAATGATCATGTAGCTACCATGTACAAGTCACGTGAATGATCATACACCCATCAGGTGACTGATCATGCACTGATCACGTGGCTATCATGCACTGATCACGAGACTGATCATGCACTGTTCACGTCTATATCATGCACTGATCACATGACTGCCGTGCACTGATCACGTGGATGATCATACACTAATCTTGTGACAGATCATGCACTGATCACGTGGCTGATCATGCACTGATACCGTGACTGAGCATGGACTGATCACATGACTATCATGTAGTGATCACGTGACTTAATGGCGCTGATCATGTGACTGATCATGCGCTGATCATGTTTGCTATCATACACTGATCATGTGCCTCTGGAGGCAATAAACAAAGAGCTGAGTAGGCACGAATCAAACAGTCAGCAGGCAATAATCATGGAACACAGGTGTGAGGAATCATGCTGCTCAGCTGGCAATAATCAAGCAGCTGAACAGGCAGGAATTACGCAGCACAGCTGGCAATTGTCAAGCAGATGACAGGCAGGAATCGTGCAGCTCAGCTGGAAATTGTCAAGCAGATGAGCAGACAGTAATCACGCAGCTCAGCAGGCCCAGATCACGTGACTGAGCATGCACTGTTCACGTGGCTGATCATACACTGATCACGTGATGATCATGCACTGATCACTTGGATATCATGCACTGATCACGTGGCTGATCATACACTGTTCACGTGTCTGACCATGCACTGATCACGTGGCTGATCATACACTGCTCACGTAACTGATCATGCACTGATCACGTGGCTATCATGCACTGATCACGTGGCTGAACATGCACTGTTCACGTGGCTGATCACACACCTGTCACGTGACATATCATGCACTGATCACGTGGCACTCATGCACTGATCACGTGGCTGATCATACTCTGCTCACGTAACTCATGCACACATCATGTGGCTATCATGCACTGCTCACGTGGCTCGTCATGGAATGATCACGTAGCAACCATATACTGGTAACGTGACTGATCATGCAAAGATCACGTAAATGATCATGCACTGTTCACGTGACTGATCATGTACTGATCACGTGACTGATCATGCACTGACCACGTGGCTATCATGCTCTGCTCACGTGGCTGATCATGCAACGATCACGTAGCAACCATGTACTGGTCACGTGACTGATCATGCACTGATCACGTAATTGATCTTGCACTGATCACGTGGCTCATCATGCACTGATCACGTGGCTGATCACACATGTATCACGTGACTGATCATGCACTGATCCCGTGGCTCTCATGCACTGATCACGTGGCTGTCATGCACTGATCACGTGGATATCATGCACTGATCATGTGGCTGATCACACACGTATCACATGACTGATCATGCACTGATCACGTGGCTATCATGCACTGATCACGTGGCTATCATGCACTGATCACGTGGCTTATCAGGCAATGATCACGTAGCTACCATGTACTGGTCACGTAACTGATCATGCACTGAGCACGTAATTGATCATGCACTGATCATGTGGCTGATCATGCACTGATCACGTGGCTGATCATACACTGATCACATAACTGATCATGCACTGATCACGTGACTGATCATGCACTGATCACGTGGCTATCATGCACTGATCACGAGACTGATCATGCAATGTTCACGTCTATATCATGCACTGATCACATGACTGCCCGTGCACAGATCACGTGGATGATCATACACTAATCTTGTGACAGATCATGCACTGATCACGTGGCTGATCATGCACTGATACCGTGACTGAGCATGGACTGATCACATGACTATCATGTAATGATCACGTGACTTAATGGCGCTGATCATGTGACTGATCATGCGCTGATCATGTTTACTATAATACACTGATCATGTGCCTCTGGAGGCAATAAACAAAGAGCTGAGTAGGCACGAATCAAACAGTCAGCAGGCAATAATCATGGAACTCAGGTGTGAGGAATCATGCTACTCAGCTGGCAATAATCAAGCAGCTGAGCAGGCAGGAATTACACAGCACAGCTGGCAATTGTCAAGCAGATGACAGGCAGGAATCGTGCAGCTCAGCTGGCAATTGTCAAGCAGATGAGCAGACAGTAATCACGCAGCTCAGCAGGCCCTGATCACGTGACTGAGCATGCACTGTTCACGTGGCTGATCATACACTGATCACGTGATGATCATGCACTGATCACGTGGCTATCATGCACTGATCACGTGGCTGAACATGCACTGTTCACGTGGCTGATCACACACCTGTCACGTGAAATATCATGCACTGATCACGTGGCACTCATGCACTGATCACGTGGCTGATCATACTCTGCTCACGTAACTCATGCACACATCACGTGGCTATCATGCACTGCTCACGTGGCTCGTTATGGAATGATCACGTAGCAACCATGTACTGGTAACGTGACTGATCATGCAGAGATCACGTAAATGATCATGCACTGTTCACGTGACTGATCATGTACTGATCACGTGACTGATCATGCACTGACCACGTGGCTATCATGCTCTCCTCACGTGGCTGATCATGCAACGATCACGTAGCAACCATGTACTGGTCACGTGACTGATCATGCACTGATCACGTAATTGATCCTGCACTGATCACGTGGCTCATCATGCACTGATCACGTGGCTGATCACACATGTATCACGTGACTGATCATGCACTGATCCCGTGGCTCTCATGCACTGATCACGTGGCTGTCATGCACTGATCACGTGGATATCATGCACTGATCACGTGGCTGATCACACACGTATCACATGACTGATCATGCACTGATCACGTGGCTATCATGCACTGATCACGTGGCTATCATGCACTGATCATGTGGCTGATCAGGCCATGATCACGTAGCTACCATGTACTGGTCACGTGACTGATCATGCACTGATCACGTAATTGATCATGCACTGATCATGTGGCTGATCATGCACTGATCACTTGGATATCATGCACTGATCACGTGGCTGATCATACACTGTTCACGTGTCTGACCATGCACTGATCACGTGGCTGATCATACACTGCTCACGTAACTGATCATGCACTGATCACGTGGCTATCATGCACTGATCACGTGGCTGAACATGCACTGTTCACGTGGCTGATCACACACCTGTCACGTGACATATCATGCACTGATCACGTGGCACTCATGCACTGATCACGTGGCTGATCATACTCTGCTCACGTAACTCATGCACACATCACGTGGCTATCATGCACTGCTCACGTGGCTCATCATGGAATGATTACGTAGCAACCATATACTGGTAACGTGACTGATCATGCAAAGATCACGTAAATGATCATGCACTGTTCACGTGACTGATCATGTACTGATCACGTGACTGATCATGCACTGACCACGTGGCTATCATGCTCTGCTCACGTGGCTGATCATGCAACGATCACGTAGCAACCATGTACTGGTCACGTGACTGATCATGCACTGATCACGTAATTGATCCTGCACTGATCACGTGGCTCATCATGCACTGATCACGTGGCTGATCACACATGTATCACGTGACTGATCATGCACTGATCCCGTGGCTCTCATGCAGTGATCACGTGGCTGTCATGCACTGATCACGTGGATATCATGCACTGATCACGTGGCTGATCACACACGTATCACATGACTGATCATGCACTGATCACGTGGCTATCATGCACTGATCACGTGGCTATTATGCACTGATCATGTGGCTGATCAGGCAATGATCACGTAGCTACCATGTACTGGTCACGTGACTGATCATGCACTGATCACGTAATTGACCATGCACTGATCATGTGGCTGATCATGCACTGATCACGTGGCTGATCATACACTGATCACATAACTGATCATGCACTGATCACGTGACTGATCATGCACTGATCACGTGGCTATCATGCACTGATCACTTGGCTGGACATACACTGATCACGTGCCTCGTCATGCACTGATCACGTGGCTGATCATGCACTGATCACGTGACTGATCATGCACTGATCTCGTGTCTGATCATGCACTGGTCACGTGGCTATCATGCACTGCTCACGTGGCTGATCATGCCATGATCACGCAGCTACCATGTACTGGTCACGTGACTGATCATGCACTGATCACGTGACTGATCATGCAGTGATCACGTGGCTATCATGAACTACTCACGTGGCTGATCATGCAATGATCATGTAGCTACCATGTACAGGTCACGTGAATGATCATACACCCATCAGGTGACTGATCATGCACTGATCACGTGGCTATCATGCACTGATCACGAGACTGATCATGCACTGTTCACGTCTATATCATGCACTGATCACATGACTGCCCGTGCACTGATCACGTGGATGATCATACACTAATCTTGTGACAGATCATGCACTGATCACGTGGCTGATCATGCACTGATACCGTGACTGAGCATGGACTGATCACATGACTATCATGTAGTGATCACGTGACTTAATGGCGCTGATCATGTGACTGATCATGCGCTGATCATGTTTGCTATCATACACTGATCATGTGCCTCTGGAGGCAATAAACAAAGAGCTGAGTAGGCACGAATCAAACAGTCAGCAGGCAATAATCATGGAACTCAGGTGTGAGGAATCATGCTGCTCAGCTGGCAATAATCAAGCAGCTGAGCAGGCAGGAATTACGCAGCACAGCTGGCAATTGTCAAGCAGATGACAGGCAGGAATCGTGCAGCTCAGCTGGCAATTGTCAAGCAGATGAGCAGACAGTAATCACGCAGCTCAGCAGGCCCAGATCACGTGACTGAGCATGCACTGTTCACGTGGCTGATCATACACTGATCACGTGATGATCATGCACTGATCACTTGGATATCATGCACTGATCACGTGGCTGATCATACACTGTTCACGTGTCTGACCATGCACTGATCACGTGGCTGATCATACACTGCTCACGTAACTGATCATGCACTGATCACGTGGCTATCATGCACTGATCACGTGGCTGAACATGCACTGTTCACGTGGCTGATCACACACCTGTCACGTGACATATCATGCACTGATCACGTGGCACTCATGCACTGATCACGTGGCTGATCATACTCTGCTCACGTAACTCATGCACACATCACGTGGCTATCATGCACTTCTCACGTGGCTCGTCATGGAATGATCACGTAGCAACCATATACTGGTAACGTGACTGATCATGCAAAGATCACGTAAATGATCATGCACTGTTCACGTGACTGATCATGTACTGATCACGTGACTGATCATGCACTGACCACGTGGCTATCATGCTATGCTCACGTGGCTGATCATGCAACGATCACGTAGCAACCATGTACTGGTCACGTGACTGATCATGCACTGATCACGTAATTGATCCTGCACTGATCACGTGGCTCATCATGCACTGATCACGTGGCTGATCACACATGTATCACGTGACTGATCATGCACTGATCCCGTGGCTCTCATGCACTGATCACGTGGCTGTCATGCACTGATCACGTGGATATCATGCACTGATCACGTGGCTGATCACACACGTATCACATGACTGATCATGCACTGATCACGTGGCTATCATGCACTGATCACGTGGCTATCATGCACTGATCATGTGGCTGATCAGGCCATGATCACGTAGCTACCATGTACTGGTCACGTGACTGATCATGCACTGATCATGTGGCTGATCATGCACTGATCACGTGGCTGATCATACACTGATCACATAACTGATCATGCACTGATCACGTGACTGATCATGCACTGATCACGTGGCTATCATGCACTGATCACTTGGCTGGACATACACTGATCACGTGCCTGGTCATGAACTGATCACGTGGCTGATCATGCACTGATCACGTGACTGATAATGCACTGATCTCGTGTCTGATCATGCACTGGTCACGTGGCTATCATGCACTGCTCACGTGGCTGATCATGCCATGATCACGCAGCTACCATGTACTGGTCACATGACTGATCATGCACTGATCACGTGACTGATCATGCAGTGATCACGTGGCTATCATGAACTACTCACGTTGCTGATCATGCAATGATCATGTAGCTACCATGTACAGGTCACGTGAATGATCATACACCCATCAGGTGACTGATCATGCACTGATCACCTGGCTATCATGCACGGATCACGAGACTGGTCATGCACTGTTCACGTCTATATCATGCACTGATCACATGACTGCCCGTGCACTGATCACGTGGATGATCATACACTAATCTTGTGACAGATCATGCACTGATCACGTGGCTGATCATGCACTGATACCGTGACTGAGCATGGACTGATCACATGACTATCATGTAGTGATCACGTGACTTAATGGCGCTGATCATGTGACTGATCATGCGCTGATCATGTTTGCTATCATACACTGATCATGTGCCTCTGGAGGCAATAAACAAAGAGCTGAGTAGGCACGAATCAAACAGTCAGCAGGCAATAATCATGGAACTCAGGTGTGAGGAATCATGCTGCTCAGCTGACAATAATCAAGCAGCTGAGCCGGCAGGAATTACGCAGCACAGCTGGCAATTGTCAAGCAGATGACAGGCAGGAATCGTGCAGCTCAGCTGGCAATTGTCAAGCAGATGAGCAGACAGTAATCACGCAGCTCAGCAGGCCCAGATCACGTGACTGAGCATGCACTGTTCACGTGGCTGATCATACACTGATCACGTGATGATCATGCACTGATCACTTGGATATCATGCACTGATCACGTGGCTGATCATACACTGTTCACGTGTCTGACCATACACTGATCACGTGGCTGACCATACACTGCTCACGTAACTGATCATGCACTGATCACGTGGCTATCATGCACTGATCACGTGGCTGAACATGCACTGTTCACGTGGCTGATCACACACCTGTCACGTGACATATCATGCACTGATCACGTGGCACTCATGCACTGATCACGTGGCTGATCATACTCTGCACACGTAACTCATGCACACATCACGTGGCTATCATGCACTGCTCACGTGGCTCGTCATGGAATGATCACGTAGCAACCATATACTGGTAACGTGACTGATCATGCAAAGATCACGTAAATGATCATGCACTGTTCACGTGACTGATCATGTACTGATCACGTGACTGATCATGCACTGACCACGTGGCTATCATGCTCTGCTCACGTGGCTGATCATGCAACGATCACATAGCAACCATGTACTGGTCACGTGACTGATCATGCACTGATCACCTATTTGATCCTGCACTGATCACGTGGCTCATCATGCACTGATCACGTGGCTGATCACACATGTATCACGTGACTGATCATGCACTGATCCCGTGGCTCTCATGCAGTGATCACGTGGCTGTCATGCACTGATCACGTGGATATCATGCACTGATCACGTGGCTGATCACACACGTATCACATGACTGATCATGCACTGATCACGTGGCTATCATGCACTGATCACGTGGCTATCATGCACTGATCATGTGGCTGATCAGGCCATGATCACGTAGCTACCATGTACTGGTCACGTGACTGATCATGCACTGATCATGTGGCTGATCATGCACTGATCACGTGGCTGATCATACACTGATCACATAACTGATCATGCACTGATCACGTGACTGATCATGCACTTATCACGTGGCTATCATGCACTGATCACTTGGCTGGACATACACTGATCACGTGCCTGGTCATGAACTGATCACGTGGCTGATCATGCACTGATCACGTGACTGATAATGCACTGATCACGTGGCTCATCATGCACTGATCACGTGGATATCATGCACTGATCATGTGGCTGATCACACACGTATCACATGACTGATCATGCACTGATCACGTGGCTATCATGCACTGATCACTTGGCTTATCAGGCAATGATCACATAGCTACCTTGTACTGGTCACGTAACTGATCATGCACTGAGCACGTCATTGAACATGCACTGATCATGTGGCTGATCATGCACTGATCACGTGGCTGATCATACACTGATCACATAACTGATCATGCACTGATCACGTGACTGATCATGCACTGATCACGTGGCTATCATGCACTGATCACTTGGCTGGATATACACTGATCATGTGCCTGGTCATGCACTGATCACGTGACTGATCATGCACTGATCTCGTGTCTGATCATGCACTGATCACGTGGCTATCATGCACTGCTCACGTGGCTGATCATGCCATGATCACGCACCTACCATGTACTTGTCACATGACTGATCATGCACTGATCACGTGACTGATCATGCAGTGATCACGTGGCTATCATGAACTACTCACGTGGCTGATCATGCAATGATCATGTAGCTACCATGTACAAGTCACGTGAATGATCATACACCCATCAGGTGACTGATCATGCACTGATCACGTGGCTATCATGCACTGATCACGAGACTGATCATGCACTGTTCACGTCTATATCATGCACTGATCACATGACTGCCGTGCACTGATCACGTGGATGATCATACACTAATCTTGTGACAGATCATGCACTGATCACGTGGCTGATCATGCACTGATACCGTGACTGAGCATGGACTGATCACATGACTATCATGTAGTGATCACGTGACTTAATGGCGCTGATCATGTGACTGATCATGCGCTGATCATGTTTGCTATCATACACTGATCATGTGCCTCTGAGGCAATAAACAAAGAGCTGAGTAGGCACGAA